>NW_024470545.1:0-55000 GCF_017639515.1 Carcharodon carcharias
ACACCCCTCCCTATCTCTGTAACCTCCTCCAGCCCCTACACCCCTCCCTATCTCTGTAACCTACTCCATCCCCCTACACCCCTCCCTATCTCTGTAACCTCTTCCAGCCCCTACATCCCCCGCTATCTCTGTAACCTCCTCCAGCCCCTACACCCCTTCCTATCTCTGTAGCCTCCTCCAACCCCCGACACCCCTCCCTATCTCTGTAACCTCCTCCAATCTCTACACCCCTCCCTATCTCTGTAACCTCCTCCAGTGTCTACACCACTCCCTATCTCTGTATCCTCCTGCAGCCTCTACACCCCTCCCTATCTCTGTAACCTCCTCCAAACCCCGGCACCCCTCCCTATCTCTGTAACCTCCTCCATCGCTCTACAACCTTCCCTGTCTCTGTAACCTCCCCCAGCCTCTACACCCCTCCCTATCTCTCTAACCTCCTACATCCCTCTACACCCCTCCCTGTTTCTGTAACCTCCTTCAGCCTCTGCCCCCCTCCCTATCTCTGTAACTTCCTCCAACCCTCGACACCCCTCCCTATCTCTGTGACCTCCTACATTCCTCTACACCCCTCCCTGTCTCTGTAACCTCCTCCAACCTCTACACCCCTCCCTTTCTCTGTAACCTCCTCCAGCCTCCACACTCCTCCCTATCTCTGCAACCTCCTCCAGCCCCTACACCCCTCCCTATTTCTGCAACCTCCTCCATCCCCCTACACCCCTCCCTATCTCTGTATCCTCCTCAAGCCCCTACGCCCCTCCCTATCTCTGTAACCTCCTCCAGCCCCAACAACCCTCCCTATCTCTGTAACCTCCTCCATCCCCGACAACCCTCCCTATCTCTGTAACCTGCTCCAGCTCCTATACCCCTCCCTATCTCTGTAACCTCCTCCAGCCCCTCCAACCCGCCCTATCTCCGAAACCTCCTCCGGCTCCTATACCCCTCCCTATCTCTGTAACCTCCTCCAGCCCCTCCAACCCTCCCTGTCTCTGTAACCTCCTCCACCCTCTACACCCCTCTGTATCTCTGTAAACTCCTCCAGCCCCTACAACCCTCCCTATCTCTGTAACCTCCTCAAGCCCCTACTCCCCTCCTTATCTCTGTTACCTCCTCCAGTCCCTACACGCCATCCTATCTTTGTAACCTCCACCAGCCCCTACACACCTCCCGATCTCCTGTAACCTCTTCCACCCTCTACACTCCTCCCTATCTCTGTATCCCCCTCAAGCCCCTACAACCCTCCCTATCTCTGTAACTTCCGCCAGCCCTGACAACCCTCCCTATCTCTGTAACCTCCTCCATCCCCCTACACCCCTCCCTATCTCTGTATCCTCCTCCAACCCCCAACACCCCTCCCTATCTCTGTAACCTCCTCCAGCCTCTACAACCCTCCCTATCTCTAAAACCTCCTACATCCCCCTTCACCCCTCCTATCTCTGTAACGTCCTCCATCCCGCTACACCCCTCCCTATCTCTGTATCCTCCTCAAGCCCCTACGCCCCTCCCTATCTCTGTAACCTCCTCCAGCCCCGACAACCCTCCCTATCTCTGTAACCTCCTCCAGCCCCTACTCCCCTCCATATCTCTGTTACCTCCTCCAGTCCCTACACGCCATCCTATCTTTGTAACCTCCACCAGCCCCTACACCCCTACCTATCTCCTGCAACCTCCTCCACCCTCTTCACTTCTCCCTATCTCTGTAACCTCCTCCAGCCTCTACACCTGTCTCTATCTCTGTAACCTCCTCCATCCCCCTACAACCCTCCCTCTCTCTGTAACCTCCTCCATCCCCTACAACCCTCCCTTTCACTGTAACCTCCTCCATCCCCTATACCCCTCCCTATCTCTGTAACCTCCTCCATCCCGCTACACCCCACCCTATCTCTGTAACCTCCACCATCTCCCTACACCCCTCCTTATCTCTGTAACCTCCTCCATCCCCCTACACCCCTCCCTATCTCTGTAAAATCCTCCAGCCCCTACACCCCCCGCTATCTCTGTAACCTCCTCCAGCCCCTACACCCCTCCCTATCTCTGTAACCTCCTCCAGTCCCTACACCCCTTCCTATCTTTGTAACCTCCTCTCCCCTACACCCCTCCCTATCTCTGTAACCTCCTCCAGCCCCTACACCCCTCCCTATCTCTCTAACCTCCTCCATCCCGCTACACCCCTCCCTATCTCTGTAACCTCCTCCATCTCCCTACACCCCTCCCTATCTCTGTAACCTCCTCCATCCCTACACCTCTCCCTATCTCTGTAACCTCCTCCAGCCCCTAAACCCCCCGCTATCTCTGTAACCTTCTCCAGCCCCTACACCCCTCCATATCTCTGTAACCTCCTCCAACCCCCGACACCCCTCCCTATCTCTGTAACCTCCTCCAATCTCTACACCCCTCCCTATCTCTGTAACCTCCTCCAGTCTCTACACCACTCCCTATCTCTGTAACCTCCTCCAATCTCTACACCCCTCCCTATCTCTGTAACCTCCTGCAGCCTCTACACCCCTCCCTATCTCTGTAACCTCCTCCAAACCCCGGCACCCCTCCCTATCTCTGTAACCTCCTCCATCGCTCTACACCCTTCCCTGTCTCTGTAACCTCCCCCAGCCTCTACACCCCTCCCTATCTCTGTAACCTCCTCCAACCCACGACACCCCTCCCTATCTCTGTAACCTCCTCTGGCCCCTACACCCCTCCCTATCTCTCTAACCTCCTACATCCCTCTACACCCCTCCCTGTTTCTGTAACCTCCTTCAGCCTCTGCCCCCGCTCCCTATCTCTGTAACCTCCTCCAACCCTCGACACCCCTCCCTATCTCTGTAACCTCCTACATTCCTCTACACCCCTCCCTGTCGCTGTAACCTCCTCCAGCCTCTACACCCATCCCTGTCTCTGTAACCTCCTCCAGCCTGTACACCCCTCCCTTTCTCTGTAACCTCCTCCAGCTTCTACATGCCTCTCTATCTCTGCAACCTCCTCCAGCCCCTACGCCCCTCCCTATCCCTGTAACCTCCTCCAGCCCCAACAACCCTCCCTATCTCTGTAACCTCCTCCATCCCCGACAACCCGCCCTATCTCCGAAACCTCCTCCTGCTCCTATACCCCTCCCTATCTCTGTAACCTCCTCCAGCCCCTCCAACCCTCCCTGTCTCTGTAACCTCCTCCACCCTCTACACCCCTCCGTATCTCTGTAAACTCCTCCAGCCCCTACAACCCTCCCTATCTCTGTAACCTCCTCCAGCCCCTACTCCCCTCCCTATCTCTGTTACCTCCTCCAGTCCCTACACGCCATCCTATCTTTGTAACCTCCACCAGCCCCTACACCCCTCCCTATCTCCTGTAACCTCCTCCACCCTCTTCACTCCTCCCTATCTCTGTAACCTCCTCCAGCCTCTACACCTGTCTCTATCTCTGTAACCTCCTCCATCCCCCTACAACCCTCCCTCTCTCTGTAACCTCCTCCATCCCCTACAACCCTCCCTTTCACTGTAACCTCCTCCATCCCCTACACCCCTCCCTATCTCTGTAACCTCCTCCATCCCTCTACACCCCTCCCTATCTCTGTAACCTCCTCCAGCCTCCTAGGCCCTCCCTATCTCTGTAACCTCCTCCAGCCCCCTACAACCCTCCCTATCTCTGTAACCTCCTCCAGCCCTGACAACCCTCCCTATCTCTGTAACCTCCTCCATCCCCCTACAACCCTCCCTATCTCTGTAACCTCCTCCAGCCCCCTACACCCCTCCCTATCTCTGTAACCTCCTCCATCCCCTACAACCCTCCCTATCTCTGTAACCTCCTCCAGCCCCTACAACCCTCCCTATCTCTGTAACCTCCTCCAGCCCCTACACCCCTCCCTATCTCTGTAACCTCCTCCAGCCCCTACACCCCTCCCTATCTCTGTAACCTCCTCCATCCCCTACAACCCTCCCTATCTCTGTAACCTCCTCCAGCCCCTACAACCCTCCCTATCTCTGTAACCTCCTCCAGCCCCTACACCCCTCCCTATCTCTGTAACCTCCTCCGGCTCCTATACCCCTCCGTATCTCTGTACCCTCCTCCAGCCCCTCCAACCCTCCCTGTCTCTGTAACCTCCTCCACCCTCTACACCCCTCCGTATCTCTGTAAACTCCTCCAGCCCCTACAACCCTCCCTATCTCTGTAACCTCCACCAGCCCCTACACCCCTCCCTATCTCCTGTAACCTCCTCCAGTCCCTACACAGCCATTCCTATCTTTGTAACCTCCACCAGCCCCTACACCCCTCCCTATCTCCTGTAACCTCTTCCACCCTCTACACTCCTCCCTATCTCTGTATCCCCCTCAAGCCCCTACAACCCTCCCTATCTCTGTAACTTCCGCCAGCCCTGACAACCCTCCCTATCTCTGTAACCTCCTCCATCCCCCTACAACCCCTCCATATCTCTGTATCCTCCTCCACCCCCAACACCCCTCCCTATCTCTGTAAGCTCCTCCAGCCTCTACAACCCTCCCTATCTCTAAAACCTCCTCCATCCCCCTTCACCCCTCCCTATCTCTGTAACGTCCTCCATCCCCCTACACCCCTCCCTATCTCTGTAACCTCCTCAAGCCCCTACGCCCCTCCCTATCTCTGTAACCTCCTCCAGCCCCGACAACCCTCCCTATCTCTGTAACCTCCTCCAGCCCCTACTCCCCTCCCTATCTCTGTTACCTCCTCCAGTCCCTACACGCCATCCTATCTTTGTAACCTCCACCAGCCCCTTCACCCCTCCCTATCTCCTGTAACCTCCTCCACCCTCTTCTCTCCTCCCTATCTCTGTAACCTCCTCCAGCCTCTACACCTCTCTCTATCTCTGTAACCTCCTCCATCCCCCTGCAACCCTCCCTCTCTCTGTAACCTCCTCCATCCCCTACAACCCCTCCCTTCACTGTAACCTCCTCCATCCCCTATACCCCTCCCTATCTCTGTAACCTCCTCCATCCCGCTACACCCCTCCCTATCTCTGTAATCTCCTCCATCTCCCTACACCCCTCCTTATCTCTGTAACCTCCTCCAGCCCCTACACCCCTCCCTATCTCTGTAACCTCCTCCATCCCCCTACACCCCTCCCTATCTCTGTAACCTCCTCCAGCCCCTACACCCCCCGCTATCTCTGTAACCTCCTCCAGCCCCTACACCCCTCCCTATCTCTGTAACCTCCTCCAGTCCCTACACCCCTTCCTATCTTTGTAACCTCCTCTCCCCTACACCCCTCCCTATCTCTGTAACCTCCTCCAGCCCCTACACCCCTCCCTATCTCTGTAACATCCTCCATCCCCTCTATCCCTCCCTATCTCTCTAACCTCCTCCATCCCGCTACACCACTCCCTATCTCTGTAACCTCCTCCATCTCCCTACACCCCTCCCTATCTCTGTAACCTCCTCCATCCCTACACCCCTCCCTATCTCTGTAACCTCCTCCATCCCCCTACACCTCTCCCTATCTCTGTAACCTCCTCCAGCCCCTACACCCCCCGCTATCTCTGTAACCTCCTCCAGCCCCTCGACACCCCTCCATGTCTCTGTAGCCTCCAACACTCTCCCTACACACCTCCCTAATCTCTGTAACCTCCTCCACATCCCTGTACACCCCCTCCCTGTCTCTGGTAACCTCCTCCAGTCCTCTACACCATCCCTATCTCTGTACCCTCCTGCAGCCTCTACACCCCTCCCTATCTCTGTACCTCCTCCTGACCCTGCCCCCTCCCTATCTCTGTAACCTCCTACATTCCTCTACACCCCTCCCTGTCTCTGTAACCTCCTCCAGCCTCTACACCCCTCCCTATCTCTGTAACCTCCTCCAACCCTCGACACCCCTCCCTATCTCTGTAACCTCCTCCATCCCCCTACACCCCTCCCTATCTCTGTAACCTCCTACATCCCTCTACCACCCCTCCCTGTCTCTGTAACCTCCTTCCAGCCTCTACCACCCTCCCTATCTCTGTAACCTCCTCCAACCCTCGACACCCCTCCCTATCTCTGTAACCTCCTCATCCCCTCTACACCCCTCCCTGTCGCTGTAACCTCCTCCAGCCTCTACACCCATCCCTGTCTCTGTAACCTCCTCCAGCCTGTACACCCCTTCCCTTTCTCTGTAACCTCCTCCAGCTTCTACATGCCTCTCTATCTCTGTAACCTCCTCCAGCCTCCACACTCCTCCCTATCTCTGCAACCTCCTCCAGCCCCTACACCCCTCCCTATCTCTGTATCCCCCTCAAGTCCCTACAACCCTCCCTATCTCTGTAACTTCCGCCAGCCCTGACAACCCTCCCTATCTCTGTAACCTCCTCCATCCCCCTACATCCCTCCCTATCTCTGTAACGTCCTCCATCCCCCTACACCCCTCCCTATCTCTGTATCCTCCTCAAGCCCCTACACCCCTCCCTATCTCTGTAACCTCCTCCAGCCCCGACAACCCTCCCTATCTCTGTAACCTCCTCCATCCCCGACAACCATCCCTATCTCTGTAACCTCCTCCAGCCCCTCCAACCCTCCCTATCTCCGAAACCTCCTCCGGCTCCTATACCCCTCCCTATCTCTGTAACCTCCTCCAGCCCCTCCAACCCTCCCTGTCTCTGTTACCTCCTCCACCCTCTACACGCCTCCGTATCTCTTTAAACTCCTCCAGCCCCTACAACCCTCCCTATCTCTGTAACCTCCTCCAGCCCCTACTCCCCTCCCTATCTCTGTAACCTCCTCCAGCCCCTACTCCCCTCCCTATCTCTGTAACCTCCTCCAGCCCCTACACCCCTCCCTATCTCTGTTACCTCCTCCAGTCCCTACACGCCATCCTATCTTTGTAACCTCCACCAGCCCCTACACCCCTCCCTATCTCCTGTACCCTCCTCCACCCTCTACACTCCTCCCTATCTCTGTAACCTCCTCCAGCCTCTACACCTCTCTCTATCTCTGTAACCTCCTCCAACCTCCACACTCCTCCCTATCTCTGTAACCTCCTCCAGCCCCTACACCCCTCCCTATCTCTGTAACCTCCTCCAGCCCCTACAACCCTCCCTATCTCTGTAACCTCCTCCATCCCCCTACACCCCTCCCTATCTCTGTAACCTCCTCCATCCCCTACAACCCTCCCTTTCACTGTAACCTCCTCCATCCCCTATATCCCTCCCTATCTCTGTAACCTCCTCCATCCCGCTACACACCTCCCTATCTCTGTAACCTCCTCCATCTCCCTACACCCCTCCCTATCTCTGTAACCTCCTCCAGCCCCTACACCCCTTCCTATCTTTGTAACCTCCTGTCCCCTACACCCCTCCCTATCTCTGTAACCTCCTCCAGCCTCTACACCCTCCCTGTCTCTGTAACCTCCTCCAGCCCCTACACCCCTCCCTATCTCTGTAACCTCCTCCATCCTCTCTACCCCTCCTTATCTCTCTAACCTCCTCCATCCCTCTACACCCCTCCCTATCTCTGTAACCTCCTCCATCTCCCTACACCCCTCCCTATCTCTGTAACCTCCTCTGGCCCCTACACCCCTCCCTATCTCTCTAACCTCCTACATCCCTCTACACCCCTCCCTGTTTCTGTAACCTCCTTCAGCCTCTGCCCCGCTCCCTATCTCTGTAACCTCCTCCAACCCTCGACACCCCTCCCTATCTCTGTAACCTCCTACATTCCTCTACACCCCTCCCTGTCGCTGTAACCTCCTCCAGCCTCTACACCCATCCCTGTCTCTGTAACCTCCTCCAGCCTCTACACCCATCCCTTTCTCTGTAACCTCCTCCAGCCTCTACATGCCTCTCTA
Source organism: Carcharodon carcharias (assembly GCF_017639515.1). Lineage (NCBI taxonomy): Eukaryota > Metazoa > Chordata > Chondrichthyes > Lamniformes > Lamnidae > Carcharodon > Carcharodon carcharias. The sequence goes on from NW_024470545.1 coordinate 7,778, forward strand.
TCTCTGCAACCTCCTCCAGCCCCTACGCCCCTCCCTATCCCTGTAACCTCCTCCAGCCCCAACAACCCTCCCTATCTCTGTAACCTCCTCCATCCCCGACAACCATCCCTATCTCTGTAACCTGCTCCAGCTCCTATACCCCTCCCTATCTCTGTAACCTCCTCCAGCCCCTCCAACCCGCCCTATCTCCGAAACCTCCTCCGGCTCCTATACCCCTCCCTATCTCTGTAACCTCCTCCAGCCCCTCCAACCCTCCCTGTCTCTGTAACCTCCTCCACCCTCTACACCCCTCCGTATCTCTGTAAACTCCTCCAGCCCCTACAAGCCTCCCTATCTCTGTAACCTCCTCAAGCCCCTACTCCCTATCTCTGTTACCTCCTCCAGTCCCTACACGCCATCCTATCTTTGTAACCTCCACCAGCCCCTACACCCCTCCCTATCTCCTGTAACCTCTTCCACCCTCTACACTCCTCCCTATCTCTGTATCCCTCTCAAGCCCCTACAACCCTCCCAATCTCTGTAACTTCCGCCAGCCCTGACAACCCTCCCTATCTCTGTAACCTCCTCCATCCCCCAACACCCCTCCCTATCTCTGTAACCTCCTCCAGCCTCTACAACCCTCCCTATCTCTAAAACCTCCTCCATCCCCCTACACCCCTCCCTATCTCTGTATCCTCCTCCAGCCCCTACGCCCCTCCCTATCCCTGTAACCTCCTCCAGCCCCAACAACCCTCCCTATCTCTGTAACCTCCTCCATCCCCGACAACCATCCCTATCTCTGTAACCTGCTCCAGCTCCTATACCCCTCCCTATCTCTGTAACCTCCTCCAGCCCCTCCAACCCTCCCTGTCTCTGTAACCTCCTCCACCCTCTACACCCCTCCGTATCTCTGTAAACTCCTCCAGTCCCTACAACCCTCCCTATCTCTGTAACCTCCTCCAGCCCCTACTCCCCTCCCTATCTCTGTTACCTCCTCCAGTCCCTACACGCCATCCTATCTCCTGTAACCTCTTCCACCCTCTACACTCCTCCCTATCTCTGTATCCCCCTCAAGCCCCTACAACCCTCCCTATCTCTGTAACTTCCACCAGCCCTGACACCCCTCCCTATCTCTGTAACCTCCTCCATCCCCCTACACCCCTCCCTATCTCTGTAACCTCCTCCAGCCTCTACAACCCTCCCTATCTCTAAAACCTCCTCCATCCCTCTTCACTCCTCCCTATCTCTGTAACCTCCTCCAGCCTCTACACCTGTCTCTATCTCTGTAACCTCCTCCATCCCCCTACAACCCTCCCTCTCTCTGTAACCTCCTCCATCCCCTACAACCCTCCCTTTCACTGTAACCTCCTCCATCCCCTATACCCCTCCCTATCTCTGTAACCTCCTCCATCCCGCTAAACCCCTCCCTATCTCTGTAACCTCCTCCATCTCCCTACACCCCTCCTTATCTCTGTAACCTCCTCCAGCCCCTACACCCCTCCCTATCTCTGTAACCTCCTCCATCCCCCTACACCCCTCCCTATCTCTGTAACCTCCTCCAGCCCCTACACCCCCCGCTATCTCTGTAACCTCCTCCAGCCCCTACACCCCTCCCTATCTCTGTAACCTCCTCCAGTCCCTACACCCCTTCCTATCTTTGTAACCTCCTCTCCCCTACACCCCTCCCTATCTCTGTAACCTCCTCCAGCCCCTACACCCCTCCCTATCTCTGTAACCTCCTCCATCCCCTCTATCCCTCTCTATCTCTCTAACCTCCTCCATCCCGCTACACCCCTCCCTATCTCTGTAACCTCCTCCATCTCCCTACACCCCTCCCTATCTCTGTAACCTCCTCCATCCCTACACCCCTCCCTATCTCTGTAACCTCCTCCATCCCCCTACACCTCTCCCTATCTCTGTAACCTCCTCCAGCCCCTACACCCCCCGCTATCTCTGTAACCTTCTCCAGCCCCTACACCCCTCCATATCTCTGTAGCCTCCTCCAACCCCCGACACCCCTCCCTATCTCTGTAACCTCCTCCAATCTCTACACCCCTCCCTATCTCTGTAACCTCCTCCAGTCTCTACACCACTCCCTATCTCTGTAACCTCCTGCAGCCTCTACACCCCTCCCTATCTCTGTAACCTCCTCCAAACCCCGTCACCCCTCCCTATCTCTGTAACCTCCTCCATCGCTCTACACCCTTCCCTGTCTCTGTAACCTCCCCCAGCCTCTACACCCCTCCCTATCTCTGTAACCTCCTCCAACCCACGACACCCCTCCCTATCTCTGTAACCTCCACTGGCCCCTACACCCCTCCCTATCTCTCTAACCTCCTACATCCCTCTACACCCCTCCCTGTTTCTGTAACCTCCTTCAGCCTCTGCCCCCCTCCCTATCTCTGTAACCTCCTCCAACCCTCGACACCCCTCCCTATCTCTGTAACCTCCTACATTCCTCTACACCCCTCCCTGTCGCTGTAACTTCCTCCAGCCTCTACACCCATCCCTGTCTCTGTAACCTCCTCCAGCCTGTACACCCCTTCCCTTTCTCTGTAACCTCCTCCAGCTTCTACATGCCTCTCTATCTCTGTAACCTCCTCCAGCCTCCACACTCCTCCCTATCTCTGCAACCTCCTCCAGCCCCTACACCCCTCCCTATCTCTGCAACCTCCTCCATCCCCCTACACCCCTCCCTATCTCTGTATCCTCCTCAAGCCCCTACGCCCCTCCCTATCCCTGTAACCTCCTCCAGCCCCAACAACCCTCCCTATCTCTGTAACCTCCTCCATCCCCGACAACCATCCTTATCTCTGTAACCTGCTCCAGCTCCTATACCCCTCCCTATCTCTGTAACCTCCTCCAGCCCCTCCAACCCGCCCTATCTCCGAAACCTCCTCCGGCTCCTATACCCCTCCCTATCTCTGTAACCTCCTCCAGCCCCTCCAACCCTCCCTGTCTCTGTAACCTCCTCCACCCTCTACACCCCTCCGTATCTCTGTAAACTCCTCCAGCCCCTACAAGCCTCCCTATCTCTGTAACCTCCTCCAGCCCCTACTCCCCTCCCTATCTCTGTTACCTCCTCCAGTCCCTACACGCCATCCTATCTTTGTAACCTCCACCAGCCCCTACACCCCTCCCTATCTCCTGTAACCTCTTCCACCCTCTACACTCCTCCCTATCTCTGTATCCCCCTCAAGCCCCTACAACCCTCCCTATCTCTGTAACTTCCACCAGCCCTGACAACCCTCCCTATCTCTGTAACCTCCTCCATCCCCCTACACCCCTCCCTATCTCTGTATCCTCCTCCAACCCCCAACACCCCTCCCTATCTCTGTAACCTCCTCCAGCCTCTACAACCCTCCCTATCTCTAAAACCTCCTCCATCCCCCTTCACCCCTCCCTATCTCTGTAACGTCCTCCATCCCCCTACACCCCTCCCTATCTCTGTATCCTCCTCAAGCCCCTACGCCCCTCCCTATCTCTGTAACCTCCTCCATCCCCTACAACCCTCCCTTTCACTGTAACCTCCTCCATCCCCTATACCCCTCCCTATCTCTGTAACCTCCTCCATCCCGCTACACCCCTCCCTATCTCTGTAACCTCCTCCATCTCCCTACACCCCTCCTTATCTCTGTAACCTCCTCCAGCCCCTACACCCCTCCCTATCTCTGTAACCTCCTCCATCCCCCTACACCCCTCCCTATCTCTGTAACCTCCTCCAGCCCCTACACCCCCCGCTATCTCTGTAACCTCCTCCAGCCCCTACACCCCTCCCTATCTCTGTAACCTCCTCCAGTCCCTACACCCCTTCCTATCTTTGTAACCTCCTCTCCCCTACACCCCTCCCTATCTCTGTAACCTCCTCCAGCCCCTACACCCCTCCCTATCTCTGTAACCTCCTCCATCCCCTCTATCCCTCCCTATCTCTCTAACCTCCTCCATCCCGCTACACCCCTCCCTATCTCTGTAACCTCCTCCATCTCCCTACACCCCTCCCTATCTCTGTAACCTCCTCCATCCCTACACCCCTCCCTATCTCTGTAACCTCCTCCATCCCCCTACACCTCTCCCTATCCCTGTAACCTCCTCCAGCCCCTACACCCCCCGCTATCTCTGTAACCTTCTCCAGCCCCTACACCCCTCCATATCTCTGTAGCCTCCTCCAACTCCCGACACCCCTCCCTATCTCTGTAACCTCCTCCAATCTCTACACCCCTCCCTATCTCTGTAACCTCCTCCAGTCTCTACACCACTCCCTATCTCTGTAACCTCCTGCAGCCTCTACACCCCTCCCTATCTCTGTAACCTCCTCCGAACCCCGGCACCCCTCCCTATCTCTGTAACCTCCTCCATCGCTCTACACCCTTCCCTGTCTCTGTAACCTCCCCCAGCCTCTACACCCCTCCCTATCTCTGTAACCTCCTCCAACCCACGACACCCCTCCCTATCTCTGTAACCTCCTCTGGCCCCTACACCCCTCCCTATCTCTCTAACCTCCTACATCCCTCTACACCCCTCCCTGTTTCTGTAACCTCCTTCAGCCTCTGCCCCCCTCCCTATCTCTGTAACCTCCTCCAACCCTCGACACCCCTCCCTATCTCTGTAACCTCCTACATTCCTCTACACCCCTCCCTGTCGCTGTAACCTCCTCCAGCCTCTACACCCATCCCTGTCTCTGTAACCTCCTCCAGCCTGTACACCCCTTCCCTTTCTCTGTAACCTCCTCCAGCTTCTACATGCCTCTCTATCTCTGTAACCTCCTCCAGCCTCCACACTCCTCCCTATCTCTGCAACCTCCTCCAGCCCCTACACCCCTCCCTATCTCTGTATCCCCCTCAAGCCCCTACAACCCTCCCTATCTCTGTAACTTCCGCCAGCCCTGACAACCCTCCCTATCTCTGTAACCTCCTCCATCCCCCTACACCCCTCCCTATCTCTGTATCCTCCTCCAACCCCCAACACCCCTCCCTATCTCTGTAAAATCCTCCAGCCTCTACAACCCTCCCTATCTCTAAAACCTCCTCCATCCCCCTACACCCCTCCCTATCTCTGTAACGTCCTCCATCCCCCTACACCCCTCCCTATCTCTGTATCCTCCTCAAGCCCCTACGCCCCTCCCTATCTCTGTAACCTCCTCCAGCCCCGACAACCCTCCCTATCTCTGTAACCTCCTCCATCCCCGACAACCATCCCTATCTCTGTAACCTCCTCCAGCTCCTATACCCCTCCCTATCTCTGTAACCTCCTCCAGCCCCTCCAACCCGCCCTATCTCCGAAACCTCCTCCGGCTCCTATACCCCTCCCTATCTCTGTAACCTCCTCCAGCCCCTCCAACCCTCCCTGTCTCTGTTACCTCCTCCACCCTCTACACGCCTCCGTATCTCTTTAAACTCCTCCAGCCCCTACAACCCTCCCTATCTCTGTAACCTCCTCCAGCCCCTACTCCCCTCCCTATCTCTGTTACCTCCTCCAGTCCCTACACGCCATCCTATCTTTGTAACCTCCACCAGCCCCTACACCCCTCCCTATCTCCTGTACCCTCCTCCACCCTCTACACTCCTCCCTATCTCTGTAACCTCCTCCAGCCTCTACACCTCTCTCTATCTCTGTAACCTCCTCCAACCTCCACACTCCTCCCTATCTCTGTAACCTCCTCCAGCCCCTAGACCCCTCCCTATCTCTGTAACCTCCTCCACCCTCTACACCCCTCCGTATCTCTGTAAACTCCTCCAGTCCCTACAACCCTCCCTATCTCTAAAACCTCCTCCATCCCTCTTCACTCCTCCCTATCTCTGTAACCTCCTCCAGCCTCTACACCTGTCTCTATCTCTGTAACCTCCTCCATCCCCCTACAACCCTCCCTCTCTCTGTAACCTCCTCCATCGCTCTACACCCTTCCCTGTCTCTGTAACCTCCCCCAGGCTCTACACCCCTCCCTATCTCTGTAACCTCCTCCAACCCACGACACCCCTCCCTATCTCTGTAACCTCCACTGGCCCCTACACCCCTCCCTATCTCTCTAACCTCCTACATCCCTCTACACCCCTCCCTGTTTCTGTAACCTCCTTCAGCCTCTGCCCCCCTCCCTATCTCTGTAACCTCCTCCAACCCTCGACACCCCTCCCTATCTCTGTAACCTCCTACATTCCTCTACACCCCTCCCTGTCGCTGTAACTTCCTCCAGCCTCTACACCCATCCCTGTCTCTGTAACTCCTCCAGCCTGTACACCCCTTCCCTTTCTCTGTAACCTCCTCCAGCTTCTACATGCCTCTCTATCTCTGTAACCTCCTCCAGCCTCCACACTCCTCCCTATCTCTGCAACCTCATCCAGCCCCTACACCCCTCCCTATCTCTGCAACCTCCTCCATCCCCCTACACCCCTCCCTATCTCTGTATCCTCCTCAAGCCCCTATGCCCCTCCCTATCCCTGTAACCTCCTCCAGCCCCAACAACCCTCCCTATCTCTGTAACCTCCTCCATCCCCGACAACCATCCCTATCTCTGCAACCTCCTCCATCCCCCTACACCCCTCCCTATCTCTGTATCCTCCTCAAGCCCCTACGCCCCTCCCTATCCCTGTAACCTCCTCCTGCCCCAACAACCCTCCCTATCTCTGTAACCTCCTCCATCCCCGACAACCATCCCTATCTCTGTAACCTGCTCCAGCTCCTATACCCCTCCCTATCTCTGTAACCTCCTCTAGCCCCTCCAACCCGCCCTATCTCCGAAACCTCCTCCGGCTCCTATACCCCTCCCTATCTCTGTAACCTCCTCCAGCCCCTCCAACCCTCCCTGTCTCTGTAACCTCTTCCACCCTCTACACTCCTCCCTATCTCTGTATCCCTCTCAAGCCCCTACAACCCTCCCAATCTCTGTAACTTCCGCCAGCCCTGACAACCCTCCCTATCTCTGTAACCTCCTCCATCCCCCTACACCCCTCCCTATCTCTGTATCCTCCTCCAACCCCCAACACCCCTCCCTATCTCTGTAACCTCCTCCAGCCTCTACAACCCTCCCTATCTCTAAAACCTCCTCCATCCCCCTACACCCCTCCCTATCTCTGTATCCTCCTCCAGCCCCTACGCCCCTCCCTATCCCTGTAACCTCCTCCAGCCCCAACAACCCTCCCTATCTCTGTAACCTCCTCCATCCCCAACAACCATCCCTATCTCTGTAACCTGCTCCAGCTCCTATACCCCTCCCTATCTCTGTAACCTCCTCCAGCCCCTCCAACCCGCCCTGTCTCTGTAACCTCCTCCACCCTCTACACCCCTCCGTATCTCTGTAAACTCCTCCAGTCCCTACAACCCTCCCTATCTCTGTAACCTCCTCCAGCCCCTACTCCCCTCCCTATCTCTGTTACCTCCTCCAGTCCCTACACGCCATCCTATCTCCTGTAACCTCTTCCACCCTCTACACTCCTCCCTATCTCTGTATCCCCCTCAAGCCCCTACAACCCTCCCTATCTCTGTAACTTCCACCAGCCCTGACACCCCTCCCTATCTCTGTAACCTCCTCCATCCCCCTACACCCCTCCCTATCTCTGTAACCTCCTCCAGCCTCTACAACCCTCCCTATCTCTAAAACCTCCTCCATCCCTCTTCACTCCTCCCTATCTCTGTAACCTCCTCCAGCCTCTACACCTGTCTCTATCTCTGTAACCTCCTCCATCCCCCTACAACCCTCCCTCTCTCTGTAACCTCCTCCATCCCCTACAACCCTCCCTTTCACTGTAACCTCCTCCATCCCCTATACCCCTCCCTATCTCTGTAACCTCCTCCATCCCGCTAAACCCCTCCCTATCTCTGTAACCTCCTCCATCTCCCTACACCCCTCCTTATCTCTGTAACCTCCTCCAGCCCCTACACCCCTCCCTATCTCTGTAACCTCCTCCATCCCCCTACACCCCTCCCTATCTCTGTAACCTCCTCCAGCCCCTACACCCCCCGCTATCTCTGTAACCTCCTCCAGCCCCTACACCCCTCCCTATCTCTGTAACCTCCTCCAGTCCCTACACCCCTTCCTATCTTTGTAACCTCCTCTCCCCTACACCCCTCCCTATCTCTGTAACCTCCTCCAGCCCCTACACCCCTCCCTATCTCTGTAACCTCCTCCATCCCCTCTATCCCTCTCTATCTCTCTAACCTCCTCCATCCCGCTACACCCCTCCCTATCTCTGTAACCTCCTCCATCTCCCTACACCCCTCCCTATCTCTGTAACCTCCTCCATCCCTACACCCCTCCCTATCTCTGTAACCTCCTCCATCCCCCTACACCTCTCCCTATCTCTGTAACCTCCTCCAGCCCCTACACCCCCCGCTATCTCTGTAACCTTCTCCAGCCCCTACACCCCTCCATATCTCTGTAGCCTCCTCCAACCCCCGACACCCCTCCCTATCTCTGTAACCTCCTCCAATCTCTACACCCCTCCCTATCTCTGTAACCTCCTCCAGTCTCTACACCACTCCCTATCTCTGTAACCTCCTGCAGCCTCTACACCCCTCCCTATCTCTGTAACCTCCTCCAGCCTCTACACCCCTCCCAATCTCTGTAACCTCCTCCATCGCTCTACACCCTTCCCTGTCTCTGTAACCTCCCCCAGCCTCTACACCCCTCCCTATCTCTGTAACCTCCTCCAACCCACGACACCCCTCCCTATCTCTGTAACCACCTCTGGCCCCTACACCCCTCCCTTCTCTGTAACCTCCTACATCCCTCTACACCCCTCCCTGTCTCTCTAACCTCCTTCAGCCTCTGCACCCCTCCCTATCTCTGTAACCTCCTCCAACCCTCGACACCCCTCCCTATCTCTGTAACCTCCTACATTCCTCTACACCCCTCCCTGTCGCTGTAACTTCCTCCAGCCTCTACACCCATCCCTGTCTCTGTAACCTCCTCCAGCCTGTACACCCCTTCCCTTTCTCTGTAACCTCCTCCAGCTTCTACATGCCTCTCTATCTCTGTAACCTCCTCCAGCCTCCACACTCCTCCCTATCTCTGCAACCTCCTCCAGGCCCTACACCCCTCCCTATCTCTGCAACCTCCTCCATCCCCCTACACCCCTCCCTATCTCTGTATCCTCCTCAAGCCCCTAGGCCCTCCCTATCCCTGTAACCTCCTCCAGCCCCAACAACCCTCCCTATCTCTGTAACCTCCTCCATCCCCGACAACCATCCCTATCTCTGTAACCTGCTCCAGCTCCTATACCCCTCCCTATCTCTGTAACCTCCTCCAGCCCCTCCAACCCGCCCTATCTCCGAAACCTCCTCCGGCTCCTATACCCCTCCCTATCTCTGTAACCTCCTCCAGCCCCTCCAACCCTCCCTGTCTCTGTAACCTCCTCCACCCTCTACACCCCTCCGTATCTCTGTAAACTCCTCCAGCCCCTACAAGCCTCCCTATCTCTGTAACCTCCTCCAGCCCCTACTCCCCTCCCTATCTCTGTTACCTCCTCCAGTCCCTACACGCCATCCTATCTTTGTAACCTCCACCAGCCCCTACACCCCTCCCTATCTCCTGTAACCTCTTCCACCCTCTACACTCCTCCCTATCTCTGTATCCCCCTCAAGCCCCTACAACCCTCCCTATCTCTGTAACTTCCACCAGCCCTGACAACCCTCCCTATCTCTGTAACCTCCTCCATCCCCCTACACCCCTCCCTATCTCTGTATCCTCCTCCAACCCCCAACACCCCTCCCTCTCTCTGTAACCTCCTCCAGCCTCTACAACCCTCCCTATCTCTAAAACCTCCTCCATCCCCCTTCACCCCTCCCTATCTCTGTAACGTCCTCCATCCCCCTACACCCCTCCCTATCTCTGTATCCTCCTCAAGCCCCTACGCCCCTCCCTATCTCTGTAACCTCCTCCAGCCCCGACAACCCTCCCTATCTCTGTAACCTCCTCCATCCCCGACAACCATCCCTATCTCTGTGACCTGCTCCAGCTCCTATACCCCTCCCTATCTCTGTAACCTCCTCCAGCCCCTCCAACCCGCCCTATCTCCGAAACCTCCTCCGGCTCCTATACCCCTCCCTATCTCTGTAACCTCCTCCAGCCCCTCCAACCCTCCCTGTCTCTGTTACCTCCTCCACCCTCTACACGCCTTCGTATCTCTTTAAACTCCTCCAGCCCCTACAACCCTCCCTATCTCTGTAACCTCCTCCAGCCCCTACTCCCCTCCCTATCTCTGTTACCTCCTCCAGTCCCTACACGCCATCCTATCTTTGTAACCTCCACCAGCCCCTACACCCCTCCCTATCTCCTGTACCCTCCTCCACCCTCTACACTCCTCCCTATCTCTGTAACCTCCTCCAGCCTCTACACCTCTCTCTATCTCTGTAACCTCCTCCAACCTCCACACTCCTCCCTATCTCTGTAACCTCCTCCAGCCCCTACACCCCTCCCTATCTCTGTAACCTCCTCCAGCCCCTACAACCCTCCCTATCTCTGTAACCTCCTCCATCCCCCTACACCCCTCCCTATCTCTGTAACCTCCTCCATCCCCTACAACCCTCCCTTTCACTGTAACCTCCTCCATCCCCTATACCCCTCCCTATCTCTGTAACCTCCTCCATCCCGCTACACCCCTCCCTATCTCTGTAACCTCCTCCATCTCCCTACACCCCTCCCTATCTCTGTAACCTCCTCCAGCCCCTACACCCCTCCCTATCTCTGTAACCTCCTCCATCCCCCTACACCCCTCCCTATCTCTGTAACCTCCTCCAGCCCCTACACCCCCCGCTATCTCTGTAACCTCCTCCAGCCCCTACACCCCTCCCTATCTCTGTAACCTCCTCCAGTCCCTACACCCCTTCCTATCTTTGTAACCTCCTCTCCCCTACACCCCTCCCTATCTCTGTAACCTCCTCCAGCCCCTACACCCCTCCCTATCTCTGTAACCTCCTCCATCCTCTCTACCCCTCCCTATCTCTCTAACCTCCTCCATCCCTCTACACCCCTCCCTATCTCTGTAACCTCCTCCATCTCCCTACACCCCTCCCTATCTCTGTAACCTCCTCCATCCCCCTACACCCCTCCCTATCTCTGTAACCTCCTCCAGCCCCTACACCCCCCACTATCTCTGTAACCTCCTCCAGCCCCTACACCCCTCCCTATCTCTGTAACCTCCTCCATCCCCTATACCCCTCCCTATATCTGTAACCTCCTCCAGCCCCTACACCCCTCCCTATTCTTGTAACCTTCTCCGGTGCCTACAACATTCCCTATCTCTCTAACCTCCTCCATCCCGCTACACCCCTCCCTATCTCTGTAACCTCCTGCAGCCTCCTACACCCCTCCCTATCTCTGTAACCTCCTCCAGCCCCCGATACCCCTCCCGACCTCTGTAACCTCCTCCATCGCTCTACACCCTTCCCTGTCTCTGTAACCTTGTCCAACCCTCGACACCCCTCCCTATCTCTGTAACCTCCTCCAACCCACGACACCCCTCCCTATCTCTGTAACCTCCTCTGGCCCCTACACCCCTCCCTATCTCTCTAACCTCCTACATCGCTCTACACCCCTCCCTGTTTCTGTAACCTCCTTCAGCCTCTGCCCCGCTCCCTATCTCTGTAACCTCCTCCAACCCTCGACACCCCTCCCTATCTCTGTAACCTCCTACATTCCTCTACACCCCTCCCTGTCGCTGTAACCTCCTCCAGCCTCTACACCCATCCCTGTCTCTGTAACCTCCTCCAGCCTGTACACCCCTCCCTTTCTCTGTAACCTCCTCCAGCTTCTACATGCCTCTCTATCTCTGCAACCTCCTCCAGCCCCTACGCCCCTCCCTATCCCTGTAACCTCCTCCAGCCCCAACAACCCTCCCTATCTCTGTAACCTCCTCCATCCCCGACAACCCGCCCTATCTCCGAAACCTCCTCCTGCTCCTATACCCCTCCCTATCTCTGTAACCTCCTCCAGCCCCTCCAACCCTCCCTGTCTCTGTAACCTCCTCCACCCTCTACACCTCTCTCTATCTCTGTAACCTCCTCCAACCTCCACACTCCTCCCTATCTCTGTAACCTCCTCCAGCCCCTACACCCCTCCCTATCTCTGTAACCTCCTCCAGCCCCTACAACCCTCCCTATCTCTGTAACCTCCTCCATCCCCCTACACCCCTCCCTATCTCTGTAACCTCCTCCATCCCCTACAACCCTCCCTTTCACTGTAACCTCCTCCATCCCCTATACCCCTCCCTATCTCTGTAACCTCCTCCATCCCGCTACACCCCTCCCTATCTCTGTAACCTCCTCCATCTCCCTACACCCCTCCCTATCTCTGTAACCTCCTCCATCCCTACACCCCTCCCTATCTCTGTAACCTCCTCCATCTCCCTACACCCCTCCCTATCTCTGTTATCTCCTCCAGCCCCTACACCCCTCCCTATCTCTGTAACCTCCTCCATCCCCCTACACCCCTCCCTATCTCTGTAACCTCCTCCAGCCCCTACACCCCCCGCTATCTCTGTAACCTCCTCCAGCCCCTACACCCCTCCCTATCTCTGTAACCTCCTCCAGTCTCTACACCCCTTCCTATCTTTGTAACCTCCTCTCCCCTACACCCCTCCCTATCTCTGTAACCTCCTCCAGCCCCTACACCCCTCCCTATCTCTGTAACCTCCTCCATCCTCTCTACCCCTCCCTATCTCTGTAACCTCCTCCATCCCGCTACACCCCTCCCTATCTCTGTAACCTCCTCCATCTCCCTACACCCCTCCTTATCTCTGTAACCTCCTCCATCCCCCTACACCCCTCCCTATCTCTGTAACCTCCTCCAGCCCCTACACCCCCCACTATCTCTGTAACCTCCTCCAGCCCCTACACCCCTCCCTATCTCTGTAACCTCCTCCATCCCCTATACCCCTCCCTATATCTGTAACATCCTCCAGCCCCTACACCCCTCCCTATTCTTGTAACCTTCTCCGGTGCCTACAACATTCCCTATCTCTGTAACCTCCTGCATCCCTACAACATTTGAACATATCCAGTGTGGCCACCATTGGAGGCTGTGCCTTCTGCTGTCTGGGCCCTAAGCTCTGGAATTCCCTCCCTAAACTCTCTACCTGAGGCGGTGTCTACACCTGGTCCGGAATTGTTAACCCTGAAGATCCACCCATTAATTTGAAGGGATATAACCTGTGCAGCAATGGGCAAGTGATTTCCTGACTTCAATCCCTACCTGCTCGGCACCTCCCTGTGTGGTCAGTGAATTGATGTTATGCAGGCTGTTGGAGAAAGGCCTGAGATTCTGAGTGTGGCAGAAAAGAGTAGAGGTTGGTGTCACTAATGATGTGACGAAGAGGTTTGCAAAGGGACTTTACCACACACTGGGAGTAACGTGTAAGGATATGCTCAATGCTGGCAATGAGCGGCTTGAACATTTGCGGGAGGAGGAAATTTATTGATCGGTTTGGTGGAGCTTTGGTCTTCACTCCCATTGACCTTGGTTCCCCATCCCCCAGTGCTTTACACTTCAAATCTTTGTCTTTGTTCACAAGTCTCTGGCTTCACATCTTATTTTGACAACTTTCGCTGGCCATACATCATCTCCAAACCAATCCAATTGTTTGATTCCCACCTTCTGACTTCACCCTTTCCCACTGGGACCTCCGCAATCTTGTACTGTTTGTAGGGTGTTGGGTGTTGCTCGGTAGGTCTTATGAAGGTATCCGTAGTCTTAGGTAGTTGAACAGGAAGTATTTATTAATGACTAGAAACTATACATATAGGTGCAGTAAAGGGTCCACATTAGGAGCTGTCTCCATGCTGGCTTCTACACCCGGCTCTGTCCAACATTACACTGACACTAGGAATGTGTCATGTGTTCATTTAAATCACTACGTGGGCGATATTGCACTCAGTCCCATTTTAACTCTTCATGTGCCAGACCCTTATATTACACTGCCACCCCGTCTTTATCCAACATATCTGCACTTTATCCCGGATTACACCATATATTACATCATTCCTACTATTCAACTCACCCCTTCCAGCCTCTGAGTTCACAGGTTCAGGTGGTCTGGAGGCCTTATAACCCTTCCATATCTTGTTCTCACTACTGTCGGGAGAGCGGTAGGCTCGGTTGCTATCGGTAAACTTTGTTGAATCAGAGGTTGGTCTGGCATCCGGGTGTCTTTTTATCCTTATCTTTGATTCTCTGCTATCAAATCACTCTTTGTCGATTCCCCAGTTGTAGTGACAGATGGAGGTTGGTTCATTTCACTCTTTACAGGACAGACAAACTCTGCACTTGTCTCTACTGTGTTTTTTTCTCTCTTCTTCCTTCCTGCGGCTCACTGTGATGCACTCTGGGATGGAAGATGGCTCTCCCTGTTGTGCGGCGGTGACCGTGCAGTAAGTTCACCTTCGTTAAAAGCAAAATACTGCGGATGCTGGAAATCTGAAACAAAGACAGAAAATGCTGGGGAAACTCAGCAGGTCTAACAGCAACTGTGCAGAGAAAAACAGGGTTAACGTTTCGAGTCTGTATGACTCTCCTTCAGAAATCGCCTTTGTGTTTGGCTGTGTGGTGCGCTGTTGTCTATGGACGGCTGCTACTCGGTTCCAGCATCCTTTGTGGCTCTGTCGAGCTGGCTGGGATTGCAGCTTCTGCTCCTGTGGTCTCTGGGTTCATCTCTCCAGTTGGGTCAGAGCTGGAGCTTGAGGCTGTTCTCATTGCTGGTTCCTCTCTTGACTGTCATCTACTTGAGGTGTTTTGGTAACCCTCTGAGTGGCTGGCTGGTCTGACCAATGAGGGGCTTCCAGCACCTGTAACGAAAGTTGATAAACCTACTCTGCAAAGAGAGGAGACAATTCAGAGCTAAAGTCCCAGTCGCGAGAATCTTTTGTGAAGGAGCTCTCGGGAACCTGCAGCTCTGTATGATTTATGACAGTGGTTGTCTTGACATCTTCTGCCATTTTGAAGAGATTCAGGGCTACACAGACATCTCTGCTTAAGAGAAAAGAAGTCTGGTTATGGGTGACATACATCGAGGATTTGTTTGCCTCCATACCTTAATGGTTCCAGAATCATGCAGGAAGCCGGATCCCTCTGGGCCCTAAGAGGGGTGTGTCTGTTGTTCAAAGCCAGAGGTCTCTCAGCCATGGTTCTTTGTCCAATAGCGCTGTAACACTGGCTCCCATGTCCAATTTAAAGATTTGTGATGGCCATTAACTGAAATGTCCACATTCCAGAACAAAAATCCAGGATCTTTGACCTAACCCAAGAACCATGGTTGTGTGTCCTCTAGGTGTTATGGCTTGACCTCATGAATCATCTTGGGATCATTTGTGCATTTTGGATTTGCATATCTCCCTGGAGGGTCTTATTCGGTTACAGTGAAAGCATTGGCTGAAATTGCAAGACATTGATCACACCTGTGGGGGGCGCTTTGCTCCACAGCACTGGCATGGTCGCTCTACTGGTCGATTAGGGGATTGCTTCCCTTGGCCTGGAGTGTCCCTGTTTCTGTGCTGTTTCACTAACTGGACAGTGGAGTTTTCTTTGGTACCACAGTTTACTTTCTCCACTTAATATGGATGGTGCTGCAAATGGATTTCAGATTGCCTGACAATGGCTTTCTCAATGGTTAGATCTTCCTTTGCTTGAAACGTGTCTGAGAGTGCATCGTCTGCCACTCCTACAACTATTCTACCCCTGATTAATTCAGATTTCAGGTCACTGTAACCACAGCCTTCAGTCATTGCATAGGACTCATTAATGAAGGAGTTGACAGGATCCCCTGGCTGCTGGGCATGTTTGTTAAATTTAGCCCTCTCAAGGATTTTGCTACTTCCAAGGTTAAAATAAGCATTGCATGATTTTAAAACTTCATCAAATTTTGCAGATGTTTCATTGATTCCTTGTCTAGCTATTGTGTCATCAGCTATAGGGCCTACTGAATAAAGCAGCGTGTTAACTTGTTCAGCTTTTGTCTCTTTATCCAGACCTGAAGCAGTCATGTATCCAAGGAATCTCTTTCTCCAAAGTCCCCAATTTGTTGATTGATCTGGGCCTTGGATAACTCTAAATTGAGCTGGAAGAGTGGATTTCTGATCCAGGATTAAAATTTTTAAATTGCGGGTTCAGCTTCCAAGCCTTCCTTTAGAGCTTTACTCTGGCAATTTCCTTCTACACCTTTGCTTCCTGAGCTTTTCCTAAGTTCAGAATTCTTCTTTAATTTTTCCTTCCGTTTTCCAGGATTTTAATTTTCTACTGCAGTCTCTGCGAGGTTTTGAGCTGTTCCATTCACTGCCACCATGTTGTAAGGTGTTGGGTGTAGTTTGGTAACTCTCATCAAGGTATTTGTAGTCTTAGGTTGTTCAACAGTAAGTATTTATTAACTACTAGAAACTATATCCATAGGTACAGTAAAGGTCCAGGCTTGGACTGTCTCCATGCTTGCTTCTACACACAGCTCTGTCCAACACTACATTGACCCCTAGGTGCAGGTCATGTGTTCTCTTACATCACTTTGTGGGTGGTACTGTAATCAGTGCCACGTCAACCCTTTATGTGCAGACCTTTATACTACAGTAGCTAATCTCCAGAATTGTCTCCCAAAACCTCAATGCCTTTTAAAAACCTTCTCGAGACTCATCTGTTTGACCAAGCTTTCTGTTCCCTCCCTACCTCGATCTCTGTCTCTCTCTATCTGTCTATTTCCTAGTGACTCCTTGGGAATGCTTAATTATGTTAAAGACGCTAGAGAAATGCAAGCTGCTGTTTGAGGGCACGGGTTGGGTACAGTCAAGAGTTGGCGATGGTAGCCATTTTGAAAACGATAGTGCCAATACCTGAGGATAGGGAGGTGCTGTCATTATCAACAGGTTTTCAGCCAAGGGGCGAAGGTTTGGGCAAAGGATTGGGTGAAAGTATGGGTTTTGAGGGTCATTAATTGAACGACAGGTGGGTTTCCAGGAGGAAATGAGTCTCCGGGGGATGGAGGTATACTGCGGAATGTTGCTGATGCGAGCTGGGAGTGCAATGAGAGATCACGGGTTGTAAAAGCAGCTGAACAAATGGCCTGTTCTTTGGATTTGTCTTGTTAAATGAGTTGACTAGAGGGAGCACTTTGAAGAAGTTGACATCTGTCAAAATAAAACGGCTAAGAATTTATACAAATGTTAATGAACGCTAAAAACCCTTGATGTGTCATTTGTTCTATCCCAAATAACGATCATTTTCATTATTAACAAAACCGACACATCTTTCCAAAGTAATCATTCAATGTCTCCCTCAAGGAATAGGAGTATTGGAATAGTAGGAGGCCACTCAGGAGGCCACTCAGCCCCTTGATATTGTTCCATCATTCAGTTAGATCTATATCTTAACTCCATTTCCGCCAATTTCTAACAAAGATTTATCAGTTTCAGTTTTAAAATTCTTAATTGACCCCCATCCTCAACAGCTTTTTGGAGGGGGAGGAGAGTTCCAGATTTCCGCTCCCCTTTGTGTGAGGAAGTGCTTCCTGACATCGTCCCTGAATGGTCTGGCTCGAATTTTAAGATTCTGCCCCCGTGTTCTGGACTCCCCCCCAACCCCCACCACCCCCTCCAACACTGTTGGAAATAATTTCTCCCTATGGACCCTATTGAATCCTTTATCTTAAACACTTCAACCCTTTAATCTTCTATGTGTAAGGGGGTACTAGCCTAGACAATGCAACCTGTCCTCAATATTTAACCCTATAGCCCCTGTGTCATTCTGGTGAAGCTGTAGTGCACTCCCTCCGAATCAGGGTTCTTGGCTTTATAAATAGAATATAAAAGAAAGGAAGTGATGCTAAATCTTCATAGAACACTGGTTAGGCCTCAGCTGAAGCTCGGTTCTGGGCACCTCACCTTAGGAAGGATGTCAGAGCCTTGGAGAAGGGGTAGAGGAGATTTACCAGAATGATACCAGGGGATGAGGGACTTAATCAGCTGCAGAGACTGGAGAAGCTGGGATTGTTTTCCTTAGAGCAGAGAAGCTTCAGGGGAGATTTAATACAGATGTTCAAAATCGTGAAGGTTTTTGATAGAATAAATAAGGAGAAACTGTTTCCAGCCACAATAGAGTTAGCAACCAGGGGACACCGATTTTTAAGGAGATTAAAGAACCAGAGTTGATATGAGGAAATATTTCTGAAATGCGGTGAGTTGTTGTGATGTGGACTGCCCTGCCTGAAATGGTGGAAGAAGCAGGTTAACGATAACTTTCAGAAGAAAATTGGATAAATACTTGAAGGGAAAAACAGGGAATTGGGACTATTTGGGATAGTTAATGAGCTAAGAGCGAACACTTTTAACTCTGAGGGTGGCTGTTTACTAAACTCTAATCCCTAATGAAACATGGAAAGCATAGCTGCTGTTGGAGTATCAGATGATTTGCCACAGAGAGCGTTTGAACAAGAGGATCAATATTCCAGACAGCGGGAGTTATAGGTGTGTGTACGTGGCACTGAAGTTAGCAACAAGCCAGGATACAAACAATTCTCCCCTTACAGTAGAGAAGGTTTAGTGGAGATTTATTGGAGATGCTCAACATTATGAGGGGTTTGAATAGAAATGTAAAGAAAGAGTTTCCAGCGGCAGGAGAGTGGGCAACTAGAGGCACAGATTCAAGTTAATCAGCAAAAGAACCAAGCGGAAATGAGGAGAATTGTTTCTGCAGAGTGTTGTGATTGGGAACGCGTTGCCTGAAAGGGCAGTGGAAGCTGATTCAGTTATAATTTCAAAAAGGAATTGTAGAAATACTTGAAGGAGATAAATATACATGAAGAAAGAGCAGGGGGTGTGGGGTAATTTTGGACAGCTCACCCCAGGAGAACTCTTTAATTAGCACATGAGCTGCTTAGGTCAAGTGATGGTGACTGTCAGTTGTTGGACCAAATCAATGTTGGATTGTGGGCAACGTTTCTGACAGACTTGGCCTGGCTTTATCTCTCCTTCTGACAGCACATAGCAGATTGTCAATCGGATTAGAACAAATTGTTGCTCGGTTTCCAAGATGCACAGAAAATATTCTCTCAGTCTCTTGGAAAGCTTCCACCAAACCAGCAGCATCGTTAATTATGTAAATTCAAAAACTAAACCCTGCAAACTGAACAACAACTTGTCCTCAGATAGCGCTTTAAATGTAGAAAAATATCCTGAGGCACTTTACAGAAATGAAATCAGACAAAAAATGTCATGCAAGACTTGAACACAAGATGCAGGCTAACCCCAGTGCAGAGGGCAGCTCTGAGGGAGTGCTGCACTGTCAGAGGGTCAGTACTGAGGGAGTGGCTGCACTGTCGGAGGGTCAGTACTGAGGGAGTGCTGCACTGTCAGAGGGTCAGTACTGAGGGATTGCTGCATTGTCAGAGGGTCAGTACTGAGTGAGTGCTGCACTGTTGGAGGGTCAGTACTGAGGGAGTGCTGCACTGTTGGAGGGTCAGTACTGAGGGGGTGCTGCACTGTCGGAGGGTCAGTGCTGAGTGAGTGCTGCACTGTTGGATGGTCAGTACAGAGGGAGTGCGGCACTGCCAGAGGGTCAGTACTGAGTGAGTGCTGCACTGTTGGAGGGTCAGTACTGAGGGAGTGCTGTACTGTCAGATGATAAGTACTGAGGGAGTGCTGCACTGTCAGAGTGTCAGTACTGAGGGAGTGCTGCACTGTCAGAGTGTCAGTACTGAGGGAGTGCTGCACTGTCGGAGGGTCAGTGCTGAGTGAGTGCTGCACTGTTGGATGGTCAGTACTGAGGGAGTGCCGCACTGTCGGTTGGTCAGTACTGAGGGAGTGCTGCACTGTTGGAGGGTCAGTACTGAGGGAGTGCTGTACTGTCAGATGATAAGTACTGAGGGAGTGCTGCACTGTCAGAGTGTCAGTACTGAGGGAGTGCTGCACTGTCAGAGTGTCAGTACTGAGGGAGTGCTGCATTGTCGGAGGGTCAGTACTGAGTGAGTGCTGCACTGTTGGAGGGTCAGTACTGAGGGATTGCTGCACTGTCGGAGGGTCAGTACTGAGGGAGTGCTGCACTGTCAGAGGGTCAGTACTGAGGGAGTGCTGCACTGTCGGAGGGTCAGTACTGAGGGAGTGCTGCACTGTCAGAGGGTCAGTGCTGAGTGAGTGCTGCACTGTTGGATGGTCAGTACAGAGGGAGTGCTGCACTGTTGGAGGGTCAGTACTGAGGGAGTGCTGTACTGTCAGATGATAAGTACTGAGGGAGTGCTGCACTGTCAGAGTGTCAGTACTGAGGGAGCGCTGCACTGTCAGAGTGTCAGTACTGAGGGAGCGCTGCACTGTCAGAGGGTCAGTACTAAGGGAATGCTGCACTGTCAGAGGGTCAGTACTGAGGGAGTGCTACACTGTCAGAGGGTCAGTACTGAGGGAGTGCTGCACTGTCAGAGGGTTAGTACTGAGTGAGTGCTGCACTGTTGGAGGGTCAGTACTGAGGGAGTGCTGCACTGTCGGAGGGTCGGTACAGAGGGAGTGCTGCACTGTTGGAGGGTCAGTGCTGAGGGAGTGCTGTACTGTCAGATGATAAGTACTGAGGGAGTGCTGCACTGTCAGAGTGTCAGTACTGAGGGAGTGCTGCACTGTCGGAGGGTCAGTACTGAGTGAGTGCTGCACTGTTGGAGGGTCAGTACTGAGGGAGTGCTGCACTGTCGGAGGGTCAGTACTGAGTGAGTGCTGCACTGTTGGAGGGTCAGTACTGAGGGAGTGCTGTACTGTCAGATGATAAGTACTGAGGGAGTGCTGCACTGTCAGAGTGTCAGTACTGAGGGAGTGCTGCACTGTCAGAGTGTCAGTACTGAGGGAGTGCTGCACTGTCGGAGGGTCAGTACTGAGTGAGTGCTGCACTGTTGGAGGGTCAGTACTGAGGGAGTGCTGCACTGTCGGAGGGTCAGTACTGAGGGAGTGCTGCACTGTCAGAGGGTCAGTACTGAGGGAGTGCTGCACTGTCGGAGGGTCAGTACTGAGGGAGTGCTGCACTGTCAGAGGGTCAGTGCTGAGTGAGTGCTGCACTGTTGGATGGTCAGTACTGAGGGAGTGCTGCACTGTTGGAGGGTCAGTACTGAGGGAGTGCTGCACTGTCAGAGGGTCAGTACTGAGGGAATGCTGCACTGTCAGAGGGTCAGTACTGAGGGAGTGCTACACTGTCAGAGGGTCAGTACTGAGGGAGTGCTGCACTGTCAGAGGGTTAGTACTGAGTGAGTGCTGCACTGTTGGAGGGTCAGTACTGAGGGAGTGCTGCACTGTCAGAGGGTCAGTACTGAGGGAGTGGCTGCACTGTCGGAGGGTCAGTACTGAGGGAGTGCTGCACTGTCAGAGGGTCAGTGCTGAGTGAGTGCTGAACTGTCAGAGGGTCAGTACTGAGGGATTGCTGCATTGTCAGAGGGTCAGTACTGAGTGAGTGCTGCACTGTTGGAGGGTCAGTACTGAGGGAGTGCTGCACTGTTGGAGGGTCAGTACTGAGGGAGTGCTGCACTGTCGGAGGGTCAGTGCTGAGTGAGTGCTGCACTGTTGGATGGTCAGTACAGAGGGAGTGCGGCACTGCCAGAGGGTCAGTACTGAGTGAGTGCTGCACTGTTGGACGGTCAGTACTGAGGGAGTGCTGTACTGTCAGATGATAAGTACTGAGGGAGTGCTGCACTGTCAGAGTGTCAGTACTGAGGGAGTGCTGCACTGTCAGAGGGTCAGTACTGAGTGAGTGCTGCACTGTTGGAGGGTCAGTACTGAGGGAGTGCTGCACTGTCGGAGGGTCAGTACTGAGGGAGTGCTGCACTGTCAGAGGGTCAGTGCTGAGTGAGTGCTGCACTGTTGGATGGTCAGTACAGAGGGAGTGCTGCACTGTTGGAGGGTCAGTACTGAGGGAGTGCTGTACTGTCAGATGATAAGTACTGAGGGAGTGCTGCACTGTCAGAGGGTCAGTACTGAGGGAGCGCTGCACTGTCAGAGTGTCAGTACTGAGGGAGCGCTGCACTGTCAGAGGGTCAGTACTGGGGGAGTGCTGCACTGTCAGAGGGACAGTACTGAGGGAGTGCTGCACTGTTGGAGGGTCAGTGCTGAGTGAGTGCTGCACTGTCAGAGGGTCAGTACTGAGGGAGTGCTGTACTGTCAGAGGGTCAGTACTGAGGGAGTGCTGCACTGTCAGAGGGTCAGTACTGAGTGAGTGCTGCACTGTCGGAGGGTCAGTACTGAGGGAGTGCTGCACTGTTGGAGGGTCAGTACTGAGGGAGTGCTGCACTGTTGGAGGGTCAGTACTGAGGGAGTGCTGCACTGTCAAAGGCTCAGTACTGAGGGAGTGCTGTACTGTCAGAGGGTCATTACTGAGGGAGTGCTGCACTGTCAGAGGGACAGTACTGAGGGAGTGCTGCACTGTTGGAGGGTCAGTGCTGAGTGAGTGCTGCACTGTCAGAGGGTCAGTACTGAGGGAGTGCTGTACTGTCAGAGGGTCAGTACTGAGGGAGTGCTGCACTGTCAGAGGGTCAGTACTGAGTGAGTGCTGCACTGTTGGAGGGTCAGTACTGAGGGAGTGCTGCACTGTTGGAGGGTCAGTACTGAGGGAGTGCTGCACTGTTGGAGGGTCAGTACTGAGGGAGTGCTGCACTGTCAAAGGCTCAGTACTGAGGGAGTGCTGTACTGTCAGAGGGTCATTACTGAGGGAGTGCTGCACTGTCGGAGGGTCAGTACTGAGGGAGTGCTGCACTGTCGGAGGGTCAGTACTGAGGGAGTGCTGCACTGTTGGAGAGTCAATACTGAGTGAGTGCTGCACTGTCGGAGGGTCAGTACTGAGGGAGTGTTGCACTGTCAGAGGGTCAGTACTGAGGGAGTGCCGCACTGTCAGAGGGTCAGTACTGAGGGAGTGCCGCACTGTCAGAGGGTCAGTACTGAGGGAGTGCCGCACTGTCAGAGGGTCAGTACTGAGGGAGTGCCGCACTGTCAGAGGGTCAGTACTGAGGGAGTGCCGCACTGTCAGAGGGTCAGTACTGAGGGAGTGCCGCACTGTCAGAGGGTCAGTACTGAGGGAGAGCTGCAATCAGATGTCCCATGACATCATTTGAAAGGAGAGCAGGATTGGTGTACTGGCCAATGTTTATCTCTTGACGAACCTTATCTCGTTATCTGGCTATTGATCTCATTGCTGTTTGTGCACAAACAGGTTGCATCCGGTTTCCTGCTTTAGACCAATGACTGCTCTTTAAATAAGATCATTGGCTTTAAAATGCTTTGGGGGTGTCTTTCTATTGTGAAAGGCACTATAAAGATGTCAGATGTTGTGGAACTAAAATGTCAAAAGTGAAGCAGCCAAGTTCTAGACAGTGAGGCCCATCTCATATCTCTGGGCTAACTGACCCGGTAAAACTGTTTCAGTCACCTTGGGAAGGTGAGGACAATTAGAAAAAGAACCATAAAGGAGATAGGACAAGAAAAACAGAGCGATGGACAGAGTTAGTAAGTAAAGAGAAAGATAATGGTCTGAATGGAGCCAGCAGAGTGTGATTATTAAACTGTTCAGGGCTGTGATGTACTCTCCACCCACTGGCTTTCAATCTATTATAAATAATTTCTCACAAATCTACATGAGCAATGGACTGGAGCCAAACATTTTAAAGAAACCTTGCCCTCTAATTGTCTTTATGATTGGCAAGACTCAAATTCACCGTTCTCTTATTTCTGTGGCTTCCCAGCCCCTTTTGATTTCCCTTTTTTGGGAAGTATCTGTGTCCGGGTGTTCCATGCTGCTCTGTGGCGAAGTATTGGTTGTACCTGTGAAGGCTGGAGCCCCTGGGCTGCAGTGGGCTGTGCCTGTACCTCAGGGCCTGATACCCCGGGTTCAAATCCCACTTGGTGACCACGGAAGGGGCAATTGTGACATGGCCAAACAGGTTGATTATCAGCCTGTAAATCCTTCCAATCCACCTGTGGGCCGGCGGTAAGAGTCAGAGAGATTCCTGGTGGGTCATACTGCAGATTGGCAATGGCAAACCATTGCAGTACTTTGCCGAGCATCATCATGGAGCAATCCAATGGAAGTCCATGGTCACCAATGCCCTGGTAGGGCATGGTAGCTGGAGGAGGAGAAGGATCTTTGGAAGAAAGAGAGAATTTTGATTGACAGATCTTTTTCCATCCTGGAGTTATGATGGAAGTGTGTTTGCTTGTTGTAGGGTGGCTGAGTTGTATAATTAATGAAAGAGTTGATTTGCAGACACTTCTTGGGTGGAAACATTAAGTTTATTTACAATATACTCAGCAGCAACTACACGTGTGCTTTCAACTCCAACTCTAACTCTACACTGACTGCTGAGGTTGCCTGCACCACTCTCCTATTGGTTACTACAGATCATGTGATCTTGCCTAACATGCATTATTTTTAAAGGTACATTACACACTAAATAAAACCATAATTACTACATTCCTCCCCCTTTAGCTCAGCTATACATATTATATTTACAAGTACATATTTTTCAAGACAACATAATATTTACACTGGGTAAGAATTTACAAGTTCAGTCTTCCAGGTGGTTTCCTGGTACGTGTGGCGTGTCGCAGCTCCACAGCTTCAGATTCTCTCTCAGGAACCTCCTTTTCCGGAGTTGTCTGAACATCAGGTGCTTTGGTGGGCACTCGCAGTTCTATATCCTCTATTCTTACATAGAAACATAGAAAATAGGAGCAGGAGTAAGTCAGTCAGCCCTTTGAGCCTGCTCCACCATTCGTTATGATCATGGCTGATGCTCTATCTTAACACCGTACTCCCGCTCTCTCCCCATACCCCTTGATGCCTTTAGAGTCTAGAAATCTATCTTTTTCCTTCTTAACTATATTCAGTGATTTGGCTCCACAGCCTCTGTGGTAGAGAATTCCACAGGTTCACCACCCTCTGAGTGAAGACGTTTCTCCTCATCTCAGTCCTAAATGGCCTGCCCTGTATCCTGAGACTGTAACCCCTTGTTCTAGACCCCCCCCCCAGTTAAAGGAAAATCATCCCTGTGCCCAGTCTGTCCATCCCAGTCAGGATTTTATACATTTCAATGAGATCCCATCTCATTCTTCTAAACTCCAGTGACTACAGGCCTAGTCGACCTAATCTCTCCTCATTCAACAATCCTGCCATCCCAGAAATCAGTCTGGTGAACCTTCGCTGCACTCTGTCTATGGCAAGTATATCCTTTCTTAGGTAAGGAGACCAATATTCCAGGTGTGGTCTCACCAAGGTCCTGTACAGCTGCAGTAAGACATCCTTGCTCCTGTACTCAAGCCCTCTCACAATGAAGGCCAACATACCATTTACCTCCTTAACTGCTTGCTGCACCTGCATGCTTGCTTTCAATCACTGGTGTACAAGGACACCCAGGTCCCTTTGTCCATCAACACTTCCCAATCTACCACCATTTAACTAAAGGTCTGCGATTCTGTTTTTTCTACTAAAGTGGATAACTTCACACTTATTCACATTATACTGCATCTGCCATGTATCTGCACACTCACTCAACCTGTCCAAATAGCCTTGAAGCCTCTTAACACCCTCCTCATCACTCACATTCCCACCAAGTTTTGTGTCCAACAAATGTGGAAATATTACATTTGGTTCCCTCATCCAAATCATTGATATATATTGTGAACAGCTGGGGCCCAAGCACTGATCCCTGTGGTACCCCTCTAGGCACTACCTGCCACTCAGAAGAAAGACCCATTTATTCCTCCTCTGTTTCCTGTCTGCTAACCAATTCTCAATCCATGCCAATATATTAAACATCAGACCTGTCAGTCCTGGGTTGAGTATCCTCAACTGGACGCAGACCCAGTCATGGTCACTGGTGGAGCCAAATCTGGAAGATTTGTCTCTCTCTTCCTTAAATGGTCCACATGTTTCCAGATGATCCAGCCTTCCACCTCCATGTGGAAGATAGAGGTCCAGTCACTGCATTTATTTCACCCGGTCACCACTTTGGTTCTTCACCAAAGTCTTTTTCATGTCTATCAGCTCTCCCAGGGTAAATTTCCTCTCACAACTAAGCCAGTCATGTCTAGTTTCCTGGCTTTCCTGACTCCTTTTCACCTTCGCCTCTAAATTCAGCATTATTAAGCTCAATCTTGCCCTGAGACAGCGTTTCCACAATAACTCCGCAGTTATTGACACCTGTTATATGAAGGGTGGTCCTGTAATGAAAAAATGAGCTTTCTCATGCCTGCCTTGAACGTTTGAACCATCCTTTTCATCCAGTCCCTTTGAGGGAGGGTGGGTACGGTGCAGGTTTCACATGAAGTGATACTGTTGAAGGTGATGAACCTTTGAAATTCAGCACTTGTATAATGCCATGCCTTTGACAGAAATGACTACTCCTGGTAGTCCATGAATGGCAAAACTCTGACGTAGTTTCTCAATTGTAGCGGCTGATGTTGGTGACTTCACTTCATATACATCCAACCATTTTGAATGGGCATTGACAATGAGCAGAAACATTGTTCCCAGGAAAGGTCCAATGTAGTCAATGTGTAACTGCACCCAGGGTCTACCTGACCACTCCCCTGGGTGTAACGGAGCTGTCACTGGCAACTTTTGCTGTTGCTGATTTGCACACAGTGCTTTACTAAACTCTCCATTTCACCATCCATCCCAGGCCACCATAGATAGCTGTGTGCTATAGTCTTCATTCGGGATATTCCTGGATGTGCTCTGTGTAGTTCAATTACCAATGGCTCTCTTCCATTTGGAGTAACTATCACTCATGCTCCCCAAATTAAGATGTCATGCGGGCTGGTTATTTCATGTCCTCTGTTGAAGTACGGTTTCATTTCATCAGATACGGGCTCCTGTGACCAACCATGTAGCACTTTGTTCTCGTACCTGAGATAGGACTGGGTCCCGGCTTGTGCAGTCTCTGATCTGTCGAGCACATACCGGCAAGGAATCTAATTAAAACAAGTTCCTGTGGAACAAGGACATCCTCATCATTTTCTTGTAAAGACAAATGAATAAGGGCATCAGCGTTTGCGATTTGATTTCCAGGCCTATGTTTGAAAGTATACCCGTATGCTGCCAGAATTAAAGCCCATCATTGTATTCTTGCTGAGGCTATGGGTGGTATAGCCTTGTCCTCACTAAACAGTCCTAGCAATGGCTTGTGGTCTGAAACGATTGTAAAATGGCGGCCGTGTGCGTATTGGTGAAATTTCTTGACACCAAAGATGATGGACAGGCCTTCTTTTTCAGCGAGTATCCCTTTTCCGCTGGGGTGAGTGTCCTTCATACATAACCTATTGGCTGTTCTGTGACGTTGTCCATCCAGTGAGAGAGCACTGCTCCCATTCCTTAGGAAGATGAGTCACATGTCAGCACCAATTCTTTCATCTTGTCATAATGCACTAATAGAATGAACAAGTGCAACACTTGCTTCACCTTTATGAAAGCTTCTCTCTGGGGCACCTCCCAAGACCAATGTTGGTTCTTTTTGAGTAGAGAATGCAGGGGTCCAGCACTGTAGACAAATTGGGTCAGAACCCCCCATAATAGTTGATCATTGCTGGGAATGATTTGAGCTCTTTTCACCAATACGCACATGGCCACCATTTTACAATCGTTTCAGACCACAAACCATTGTTAGGATTGTTCAGCGAGGACAACGCTATACCACCCATAGCCTCAGCAAGAATACAATGACGGGCTTTAATCCTGGCAGCATACGAATACACTTTCGTACATAGGCCTGGAAATCAAATCGCAAACACCAATGACCTTAGTCTTTTGCCTTTACAAGAAAATAATGAGGAAGTCCCAGTTCCACAGGAACTTGTTTTACTGTTAAATTTCTTAGATTCCTCACTGGCGTTCTTTGGCACAAGTGCCTCTTATGGCTCTCACTTTCTCCTCAACTGGGTGACAAGTTCCCAGGAGGCGTTATCCAACTCTAGTTGTTGATCAGCATGACTCATATCAAGCTTTGTGTGTATGTTGTCCTTACTGCCAGCTTGGCATACAGCTCTTCGATTTTTGGAATGAGGTGTGTGTCTAGCTTCGCTACTTTATTAACCGTCAGTTTGTAGTCTCCACAAATTCGGACGGTTTGTTCGGGTTTAAGGATGGGGACTATGGGTGCTGCCCATTCTGAGAATTAACAGGTTGTATAACGCCCAGTTTCTCTAGTCTGTTGAGTTCAATGTCGACTTTTTCTCACAGGGCATATGGCAGCCGTCTCGCCTCCATGAAGCGAGGGGTTGTTTCCAGATCCACATGTATCTTGGCCTGCAGGCCCTGGGTTTTCCCCAGTTCATTCTTAAAGACAGTGGTGTTTTTTTTTATTTGTTCATGGGATGTGGGTGTCGCTGATTGGACCAGCATTTATTGCCCCCCTCCCTAATTGCTTTTGCATTTTAAGAGCCAACCACATTGCTGTGGGTCTGGAATCACATGTACGCCGAGTAGACCAGGTAAGGGCTGCAGGTTTCCTTCCCTAGAGGGCATTGGTCCATTTCTGTGACAATAGTAGCATTCGACTTTTTTAAACTGCCAATCGCTAAGAGACTGCTTGTTTCCACATCGATTAAAATTATTCTTCAATTTCATTGCTGGGTTATTTTTCCTTATTCTTTGGCTAGCAGGGGCTGTTCTTGGTGGAGTCTTGCTTTTCACTCCTCTTTCAGCTCAGGTTCTCCGCCCGATGTGGAGGATGCCGCCATTTTGTGCACCCTGTATTGCTTTTGAATCTTAGTGCGATTTCCATGGTCAGCATTATCTCTAGCGCCTTCTTGAAATCCAGATTCACTTGTAACAATAATCTTTTCTGAATAATGTCCTATTTCACACCATATACTAAATGATCTCTGAGCATGTCATTTAGAGTTATACCGAACTCACAATGTTCCATTAACTGCTTCAAATTTGCCACATAGCATGCAATTGTCTCACCCAGGGCTCCATTTCGTGAATTAAGCCTGAACCTCTGCATCATCACTGGGGGCTTGGGTTGAAAATGACCCTTCATGAGGTTCACCAATTCATCGAAATTCTTCGAATCTGGGACACTGGATGCTGCCAAACTTTGAATCAGACTGTAGGTTTTGCTCCCACAAGTGCTCAAGAGGATTGCTCACCTCTTCTCTTCCCCCGTAACCTCATTCACTTGAAAAAGAATGTGAGGCATTCTATGTATTGAGACCAATCATCTGTGGCAGGTTCAAAAGGATCAATTCTCCTAAATTGTGGCATTTTGAGAGGGGATAACTTCTTCAATTCTAAAGCAGCTTAGTACTTATAATCACTGGGCGAGGTACAGTGCTGTTTTGTTTTGTAACTTGATTTCTTCTGTTCAGTCTTATGTTATCCTCATCACCAGTTTGTTGTAGGGTGGCAGAATTGTACTATTAATGACCTGCAGACACTTCTTGGGTGGAAACTTTAAGTTTCTTTACAATATACCCAGCAGCAACTACACGTGTGCTTTCAACTCCAATTCTAACTCTACACTCACTGCTGAGGTAGTCACTGCCACACTCCTATTGGCTACTACAGATCATGTGATCTTGCCTAACAAGTATTATTCTTAAAGGTACCTTACACACTAAATAAAACCATAATTACGACATCACTGTTGTTCTGTAGACAAAAGATGGCAGCTAATTTATTGACAGAAAGATCCCACAAACAACAGTGGAATAAATGACTGAACAATCTGTTTTAGTGATGTTGGTTGAGTGAGGAATGTTGGCATGGACATTGGGGGAATGATTCAGTTAGAAGGGTTAGACCCCAGTTGGACTACTGTGTTCAATCCTGGGCACCACACCTCAGGGAGGGCAAAGTGGCTTTGGAAGGGGTGCAGGGTAGATTCACCAAGATGATACCAGGACTAAATAGGTTAAATTATGGGGACAGGTTGCAAATGACTAGGCTTGTATTCCCTTGAGCTTAGAAGATTGTGGGGTAATCTGATCGTGATATTTAAATGATGAAGGGATTCATCATGATGGATCCAGAGAAAGTAGTTGGGAAGTTCAGAACAAGGGGACTAGATGTAATGAACAAGTGGGTCGGAAGTCCCTGCATTCCCGTTCAATTGGAGGGTTTGCATTGTAATTTGTCGGGTCCTGTACAAAGCCAACCATTGGGAAAGAAATGGACATGGAATCCCAGGGAAATCAGGAGCCACCTGGAGCCTTGAGGAATCTATTGTTCTGCTGCTATGGATACTTGTTGTCAAATTATCAGTGGGACATTCTCCTCAATCCGCCACTGACAGTTTGCTGTGGTTCAATGGGTACCACACTCACCTCTATGTCAAAAGGTCATGGGTTCAAGTCCCGCCCCCAGAGACTTGAGTACAACATTCTAAATGGACTCTCAAAGTGCTGCACTGTCGAAGATGCTCTGTCTTTCAGATGTGCCATTAAACCGAGGCCCTGTCTGCCCTCTCAGATGGATGTGGTACTGTTTTGAAGAAGAGAAAGGACATTCTTCCTGGAGCCAATATTTATTCCTCAACCGACTCTGAAAAACAGATCACTTGTGGGATCTTGTTGGCCACAAATTGGCTGCTATGTTTCATACATTAATTTATACCATAAACAGTCCCAGCCATAAAGTGTTTCCAGATGAGTTGTTACGAAAGTATAATAATTTTAATAATATTTTTCTGGTTTCTTGTAAAGTAGGTTTATGGGTGTGAGTACAGTTGGTCCTGTCTGTGTGATTTAATTACATTTGGAGTCAGGTAGACTACAAGCTGAGAATTATCAAAAGAAACTAGGTGTAGGAATGTGCTAGAAATGCTGAGTAAATGTGGATGCTGTATTAGCATGAAAGGTGTGAAGGAAATTTGCATTTTTAGATAAGTGAAGGGATTGTTTGTATTTCAAAGGTTGGTCTATTTACAACTAGCCAGATCAGCAAGGCTAAGGAGTATGTTTATTTTTCCCTAAAGTTTACTGACAATATTAGCAACATGAAAGTTTTTATATTATGGAAAGGTACCATTCCAAAGATATATGGAACAAAGGGAATTTACATTTTAAAGAGAGAGAAACACATATAAAGGAGAACGAAAGGCTATGTGAGGAGAAGGCCATGTAAGATCTAACAGGAGTGAGTGAAACAACCTTCACAAAGTCTCCAGCCACATGAGCATGAGTTTCTTATGCCTAGTAACTGAAATTGGAGAAAGCCATTTGGAATTCCACTGTCAAGTGGATACTATGTTAACTTGCTGGTTTTGTTTTTAAAATTTAAAATCCATTTTGGACTGTTGCCTTAAAGGAGGTATGTAACTGGGAGTCAGGTTAATTATGAATTTTAGGAGTTGTTATGGTAAGTAATTGTCTTATATATATGCTTGAAATCTTTTATTTTGTTAATAAATATTTTAATTTGGTTTTTAAAACTTCTAAAGGCCTTGGTAGACTCATTACTTCTGAATTCAGTGCACACATCTTGTAAAAAAATACAAATTGCAAAACTGTTGTGTTAGCGCAACCAAGTTGCCCTTCTGGATTTGTTCTGCCTGGCACACATATCTGCCACTTCATAACAGGGGACACACATTGCTTAATTAACTGTGCACATGTAAAGAGACATTTATTCACACTGGTGGGTTGTAGAGCTATACATTTATGGTGAGTATGTGCACGTCCGTATCAGGGTATGTAGAAAGAGTAATTATTATACTTTCATATTTCTTACTGTATGTTAATAAGCTTTGCCTATTTGACAAGTCTGGTTTTATAATAAACTAATAACTTTGTTGTTTATTGAGGAAACCTGTGCATCGAGTGATCATTCTGAGATTCATAGGTAAAGCACAATTTTGGCTATTTCGTTAGTTGGAGAAATCATTTAATTATATGTTGTAACCCATGGAGTGATGGCACTAGACATAAACAGTGCACTCCTCCCATCTCAGTCATAATGATTGTCATAGGGTCAGTACTACGAGAGTGCCACACTGTCGGAGGGGTAGTTTGAGAGAGTGCTGCACTGTCAGAGGGTCAGTACTGAGGGAGTGCTGCACTGTTGGAGGGGCAGTACTGAGCGAGTGCTGTACTGTCGGAGGGGCAGTACTGAGGGAGTGCCGTACTGTTGGAGGGTCAGTACTGAGGGAGTGCTGCACTGTCGGAGGGGCAGTACTGAGGGAGTGCCGTACTGTTGGAGGGTCAGTACTGAGGGAGTGCTGCACTGTCAGAGTGTCAGTACTGAGGGAGTGCTGCACTGTCAGAGGGTCAGTACTGAGGGAGTGCTGCACTGTCAGAGGGTCAGTACTGAGGGAGTGCTGCACTGTCAGAAGGTCAGTACTGAGGGAGTGCTGCACTGTCAGAGGGTCAGTACTGAGGGAGTGCTGCACTGTCAGAGGGTCAGTACTGAGGGAGTGCTGCACTGTCAGAAGGTCAGTACTGAGGGAGTGCTGCACTGTCAGAGGGTCAGGACTGAGGGAGTGCTGCACTGTCAGAGGGTCAGGACTGAGGGAGTGCTGCACTGTCAGAGGGTCACAACTGAAAGACTGCTGCACTGTCAGATGTGTTATCTTTCAGATAAAACATTAAAGCAAAACCCCCTCTGCCCTCTGGTGGATATTTGATGGTGTCATAAAACACAGAAACTAGGAACAGGAGTAGGCCATTCAGCCCTTCGAGCCTGCTCTGCCATTCAATACGATCATGGCTGATCCTCTATCTCAACGCCATATTCCTGCTTTCTCTCCGTACCCCTTGATGCCCCTAATATCCAAAAAATGATCAATTTCTTTCTACAATATACTCAGTGACCCGGTCTCCACAGCCTCTGTGAGAGAGAATTCTACAGGTTGACCACCCTCTGAGGGAAGAAATATTTCCTCATCTCAGTCCTAAATGACCTGCCCCGTATCCTGAGACTGTGGCCCCTGGTTCCAGACTCCCCAACCAGGGGAAACATCCTTCCTGTATCTCGTCTGTCTACCCCTGTTAGAATTTTATATGTTTCAATCAGATCCCCTCTCATTCTTCTAAACCCCAGTGAATACAGGTCCAGTCAAACCAATCTCTCCTCATACGACAGTCCTGCCATCCCCGGAATCAGCCTAGTGAACCTTTGCTGCACTCTCTCTATGGCAAGTATATCCTTTCTTAGGTAGGGAGACCAAAACAGCACACAATACTCCAGGTGTGTCTCACCAAGAGCCTGTATAACTGCAGTAAGACATCCCTACTTCTGAACTCAAATCCTCTTGCAATAAAGGCCAACATACCATTTACCTTCCTAACTGCTTGCTGCATCTGCCTATTTACTTTCATTGACTGGTGTACAAGGACACCCAGATCCCTTTGTACATCCACATTTCCCAGTGTATCACCATTTAAATAATACTCTGCCTTTCTGTTTTTCACACCGGAGTGTATAACTTCACATTTATCCACGTTATACTGCATCTGCCATGTGTTTACCCACACACACAACTTGTCTAAATCACCCTGAAGCCTCCTTGCATCCTCCTCACAACTCACAACCCCGCCCAGTTTTGTGTCATCAGCAAACTTGGAAATATTGCATTTGGTTCCCTCACCAAGTCCTTTGTGAATAGCTGGGGCCTAAGCACTGATCCCTGCTGTACACCACTAGTCATCGCCTGTCACCTGGAAAAAGACCCATTTATTCCCACTCTCTGTTTCCGGTCTGTCAACCAATTCTCAGTCCAAGCCAGTATATTACCCCCAATCCCATGCACTTTAATTTTCCCACTAGTCTCTGATGTGGGACCTTATCAAAAGCCTTCATGAAATCCAAATACACCACATCTGATTCTCCCTTATATATTCTACTAGTTACATCCCCAAAAAACTCCAGTAGATTAGTTAAGCATGATTTCCCTTTCATAAACCCATGCTGACTTTGTTTAATCCGGTTACTGCTTTCCAAGTGTTCTGTTACCATGTCTTTTATAATAGACTCTAGCATTTTCCCCACTACTGATGTTAGGCTAACTGGTCTGTAATTCCCTGTTTTTTCTCCCCCTCCTTTTTTAAATAGTGGGGTTACATTTGCCACTCTCCAATCTGTAGGAACTGCTCCAGAGTCCATAGAGTTTTGAAAGATGACCACCAATGCATCCAATATTTCCAGGGCCACTTTCTTTGGTACCCTGGAGTATAGATTATCAGGCCCTGGGGATTTCTCAGCCTTTAACCCCTTTAATTTCTCTGGCACCCTCATTTTTTTACTAATACTGTTTTTTTTCAATTCCTCCCTCTCACTGGATCCTTAGTTCCCTAACATTTCTGGGAAATGATTTGTGTCCTCTTTACTGAAGACAGAACCAATTCTTCTGACGTTCCTTTGTTCCCCATTATAGTTTCCCCCGTTTCTGACTGTAAGGGACCTACATTTGTCTTTGCTAATCTTTTTTCTTCACATATTTATAGAAGGTTTTACAGTCAGTTTTTATGTTCCCTGCAAGTTTACTCTCATACTCCATTTTCCCTTCTTGATCAATCTTTTTGTGCACTTTTGCTGAATTCTAAATTGCTTCCAATCCTCAAGCTTGCTGCTTTTTCTGGCAATTTTATATGTCTCCTCTTTGGATCTAATTCTATCCCTAATTTCTTTTGTAATCTATGGTTAATCCACCTTTCCTGTTTTATTTTTGCAGCAGGAATGAATAATTGTTGTAATTCATGCATACGTTACTTAAATATTAACCATTGCCTATCCACTGTCAACCCTTTTAGTAAGGTTCCCCCAATCCATCATTGCCAACTCACACCTCATAACCTCCTAGTTCCCTTTATTTGGATTCAGGGCCCTAGTTTCGGATTCAATCCCTTCAGTCTCCAACTTAATGGACAGATCTATCAATTTATGGTAGCTCTTCCTCGAGGGACCCTGCACAACAAGACTGTTAATTAACCCTTTCTCATTGCACAATACCCTGTCCAGGCTAGCTTGCCGTCTAGTTGCTTCTTCAACATATTGGTCTAAAAAACCATCACGTACACACTCCAGGAAATCCTCCTCCACAGAATTATTGGTTTGTCTAATTTATATGTAGATTAAAATGATCCATGATTACAGTTGTACCCTTATTGCATGTATCTCTAATTTCCTGTTTAATCCCTCCCCTTACATCTCCGTTACTGTTTGGGGGTCTATAGACAACCCCCACCAACGTTTTCTGCCCTTCAGTGTTTCTTATCTCCACCCAAACAGATTCCACATCATGATTTTCTGAGCCAATATCCTTCCTCACTATTGCATCGATTTCCTCCTATACTAACAGTGCTACCCCACCTCCTTTCCCTCTTTGTCTGTCCTTCCTAAATATTGAATACCCCTGGCTGTTCAGTTCCCATCCCTGGTCACCCTGCAGCCATGTCTCCATAATTGAAACTATATCATAACCGTTTATATCTATTTGCGTTGTTAATTCATCCACCTTATTGCAAACGCTCCGTGCATTAAGATACAATGCCTTTAGACTTGTCTTTTTAACCTTTTAATCTTCTTAACTTTATTTTGCACTATGACCCCATTTGTTTATCGCCCTTGGTTTTTCTGCCTTCCAATTTTTGCTTCTTATTTTTCTGTATTTTGTTTCTATCCTTGTTTCCTCCACCTCTGTCTCCCTGCTCAGGTTCCCATCCCCCTGCCATTCTAATTTAAACCCTCCCTGACCGCGCTAGCAAACACCCCACCCCCGGGGGCCGGACCTGCCCCGATGCCACCCATCCAGTTTGTACTGGTCCCACATTCCCCAGAACCGGTCCCAATGTCCCAGGGATCCGAATCCCTCCCCTTGACGCCATTTCTTCAGCCATATATTCATCTGATACATCCTGTTATTTCTACCCTCGCTAGCACGTGGCACTGGTAATAATCCTGAGATTACTACCTTTCAGGTCCTACTTTTTAATTTACGTCCTAACTCCCTATATTCTGTAGGACCTCATCCCTTTATTTACTTATGTCGTTCGTACCAATTACGTACCACGACCATTGGCTGTTCACCCTCCCCCTTCAGAATGCCCTGCAGCCTCTCTGAGACATCCTTGACCCTGGCACCAGGGAGGCAACATACCATCCTGGAGTCTCTTTTGTGGCCGCAGAAACTCCTGTCTGTTCCCCGTCCTCTTGAATCCTCTATCACTATAACCCTGCCTCTCTTCTTCCTCCCCACTTGTGCAGCAGAGCGTCCCATGGTGTCATGGACTTGGCTCCTGCTGCTTCCCCCTGAGAAGTCGTCTCCCCCAAGAGAAGGGGTTAGAGAAGGGGGTCGGCCACAGGGGACTCCTGTACTACCAGCCTTCCTCTACTCTGCCTGGTGGTCACCCATCCCCTTTCTGTCTATTCAGTATTTACCTGCGGTGTGACCACCTCACAGAACATACTGTCCACGATAATCTCAGCATCGCAGATGCTCCACAGTGAATCCACCCACAGCTCCAGCTCCGAAATTCGGTTAGCCAGTAGCTGCAGCTGGACACACTTCCTGCACACATGGTCACCAGGGACACTGGAACTGTCCATGACTTCCCACATAGCACAGGAGGAGCATAGCACGGGTGCAAGCTCTGCTGCCATGACTTTCCTTTAGATTAAGCTCGTTAGTTACTCCCTTTAAAGAATACTAACTAGGCTAGGGGCCTTATTCCACTTCAAATACTCCCACTACAGTCCAAAGTCCTCACCTTTGTTTAAGCTAATGGACTGCAGCAGTTTAATTAGTAGAATAATTAGAAGTAGAAGTACTTACCAATCAACTGCCTTTCCTGCGTCACATCACTTTTTGAATCTTGACGTCACTTCGAACTCCATCGCCTGAAGGTCCTGAGGGTAACACCTCCCCTCTCTGGTCTCGGCCTCTGTTTCTCGTGCCCTTTTATCCCACTCTAGGTGGCCTCCCCTCTCCGGTCTGAAACTCATCTTCTTCCAACCCTAACAGCAACTTTTAGTTGATTGCTAAATTAAAGAAAGGCTAAACTTTAGATAGAATTTAACCCCTAATGTAACCTTTAAACTCCCTCAGTCACCAATCTCCAACTGAAGCTCTCTACTGCAGCCAAACACAGCACTCCAGTGTCCTAGACAATATATTTAACCCTCAACCAACATCACTAAAACCAGATTACCTGGTTATTATCACATTGCTGTTTGTGGAATCTTTCTGTGAACAAATTAGCTTCACCTTTCCTACATTACAACAGTGACCACACTTCAAAAAGTGCCTCATTGGCTGTAAAACAGGGACATCCTGAGGTTGTGAAAATAGTGTATTTTCTTTCTGAACTGATCAACCATTGAATAGAATGCATGAACAGGCTCGAGGGGCTGAATGGTCTCCCTGTTCCTATACTGAATGAATATTATTCCTCTGCTTGGGGCAATATGTTCCTGTGTGTACCTCATTTCAAATTTAAGTTTTGCTATTACTATTTTTAGATTCACGAGTCTCTCACAGATTGGAATTATTTGAATTTAGCCTTCGGCCTGATTAAGTTATGCTCCAGTTCTCTGGGGGAGGGAGAACTTTGGTTTCTAAGGGAGCGTATGATGTGTGTGGTCTTCCCCAGGGTGACCTGCAACCACTTTAATGGTTCGTCATCGGGTTTTGATTGGTTGTTTGACCCTGAGATGAGCTGCTGACCTCGTATTCACACCATCGCTAAGAGCGCCTATTTCCACCTCTGTAACATCGCCTGATTCACCCTGTCTCAGCTCATCTGCTGGTGAAACCCTCATCCATGCCTTTGTTATCCGTAATCCTGACTATACCAACACATACTCTGTAAACCTGAGGTCATCCAAAACTCTACTGTCCATGTCTTAACTGACATCAAATCCTGGTCTCCTATCACCTAGGTGCTCAATGACCTACATTGACTCCCAGTCAAGCAACGCCTCAATTTTTAAAATTCTCATCCTCATTTTCAAATCCCTTCATGCTCCCATTCCCTTCCTATCTCTGTAAGTTCCTCCAGCCCCACACTCCTCCAAGATCTCTGTGCTCCTCCAGTTCCGGCCTCTTGCACATCCTCAATTTCAATCATTCTGTTGGTAGCTGTGTCTTCAGTTTCCTGGGCCCTAAACTCTGGAATTCCCTCCCTAAACCTCTCTCCGCTTCACTACCTCACTTTCCTATTTTAAGACACTCCCTAAAACCTACCTCTTTGACCAGACTTTTGATCATTTACCCAAGTATCTCCTTTATGTGACACAGTGACAAACTTTGCTTTATAATGCTCCTTGCTGTGTGTGCCGTGAGACATTTTATTACATTGCAGGTGCTATATAAATGTAAGCTGTTGTTGTCTTTGATTAGCTCTAGATATTTCTTGAACTAGTTTCATGTCACGGTTACCAGTGTTGATACACACCGACACAGGCTAAGGCTACACCTTCAATATACACTGTTCACACAACTCTGTGTTAGGATGGTCAATCAGTGTGCCATAAATTTACAGTGTCACCTTTTGGTACAGAATCTGCTTAAAATAAGGAAAAACAACCTTTCAAAAATATATTCTACAGAAAAGAATGAATTTGCATTTCTAAAGCGCCAATCGTAACCTCAGCTCGTCCCAAAGTGCTTTCCAGCCAATGAAGTATGGTCACTGTTGTAGTAGCAACATGGAATTGTGAACAGTAGAGGGAGGCCAATTGTCCCATCCTGTCTGTGCTGGCTCTTTGAAATATCTGTTCAATTAACCCCACTCCCCTGCTCATTCCACATAACCCTGCAATTCCTTTTTCCTATTTCCTTTGTCTCTTTATTCGCCGGCTGCACTTGCATGTTAGCTCCCAGTTTCCTTTGAACAAGGACAGCCAGGTCTGTTTGACCATCCACACTTCACGTTATCTCATCCTCGAGGAAGGACTCCCATTTGCTATTCCTCCAGAGTATGGGTGGAGACCCTGACTCCTTTGACCCTCATGCTGTATCTGCCATGTTCCTGGCCACTCGCCGAGGCTGTCTTACCCCCTTTGAGGGCTTCTTTGCATCCTCCTCACAGCTCTGATCAGGACCCCAGCGGCACATGCACTGACTCGACTGCAAACACTGTGCAGTCAGCATTCTTACAGAGCTCAAAAGCAGCAGAGCAATAGCTGCTGGGCTGCCTGATGCATGTCCAGGCTGCGCTTGCACAAACAATGGCCAAGGCTGTAACATACTCATGTCGGAATACTCAATGATGACATTACTGATGATGTGAGACAATAACTAGTTTAATGTGAGAGCCACATCATCAGAATCTATTGGGAATGAAGTGCAATGTCCTTAATTCACTGTGACCATGGCAACAACTAGCAGTATCATGAGAATACTGCAAACCTGAACACAGTTAAACTACGTTCGTAGAGTCAGGAGTTATACAGCGCAGAAGCAGGCCCTTCGGCCCATCGTGTATGTGCCGGCCATCAAGCACTTATCTATTCTAATCCCATTTTCCAACACTTGGCCTATAGCCCTGTATGCTCTGGTGTTTCAAGTGCTCATCCAAATACTTCTTAAATGTTGAGAGTTTCTGCCTCTACCACCCCCTCAGGCAGAGTTCCTGATTCCAGCCATCCTCTGGGTGAAAAATATTTTCCTCAAATCCCCTCTAAACCTCCTGCCCATTATCTTAAATCTATGCCCTTTGGTTATTGACCCCTCCGTTAAGGGGAAAAGTTTCTTCCTCTCTGCCCTATCTATGCCCCTCATAATTTTGTACACCTCTATCAGGTTCCCCCCTCAACCTTCTTTGCTCTAAGGAAAACAACCCAAGTCTATCCAGTCTCTCTTCATAGCTGAAACGCTCCAGTCCAGGCAACATCCTGGTGAATCTCCTCTGCACCCTCTCCAGTGCAATCACATCCTTCCTATAGTGTGGCAACTAGAACTGCACACAGTACTCCAGATATGGCCTAACTAACGTCTTATACAGCTCCATCATAACCTCCCTGCTCTTATATTCAATGACTCGACTAATAAAGGTAAGTATTCCATATGACTTCTGGACCACCTTATCTACCTGTGCTGCTGCCTTCAAGGATCTGTGGACATGCACACCAAGGTTCCTCTGATCCTCTGTACTTCTTAGGGTCCTATCATTCATCGTGTACTCCTCTGCCTTGATAGTCTTCCCAAAATGCATCACCTCACACTTTGCAGGATTAAATTCCATTTGCCACTGCTCAGTCGATCTGACCAGCCCATCTATATCGCCCTGTAGTCTAAGGCTTTCTTCCTCATATTTACCACACTACCAATTTTCATGTCATCTGTGAAATTTCTGATCAGACCTCCTACATTCATGTTTAGATCAATAATGTACACTACAAACAGCAAGGGACCCAGCACCAAACCCTGCGGGACATGACTAGACACAGGCTTCCAGTCACAAAACCAACTTTCGACCATCGCCCTCTGCCTCCTACCACTAAGCCAATTTTGGATCCAAATTGCTCGGGATCCCATGGGCTGTTACCTTCTTGACCATTCTCCCATGTGGGACCTTGTCAAAAGCCTTACTGAAGTCCATGTAGATTACATCAACTGCACTACCATCATCGACACACTTAATTACCTCTTCAAAAAATTCAATCAAATTTGTTAGACATGATCTCCCCTTGACAATGCCATGCTGACTATCCCTGATTAACCCCGACTCTTCAAATGGAGATTAATCCTTCCCTCAGAATTTTTTCCAATAGTTTCCCTACCACTGATATTAGACTCACTGGCCTGTAATTCTCTGGTTTATCCCAGTGCACTTCTTGAATAATGGTACCACATTTGTTGTCCTCCAGTCCTTTGGCACCTCTCCTGGGGCCAGAGAGGATTTGAAAATTAGTGTCAGAGCCCCTGCAATCTCCTCCCTTGCTTCACACAGCAGCCTGGCATTCATCTCACCAGGGCCTGGGGATTTATCCACTTTTAAACCTGGTAAAAACACTAATATCTCCTGCCTTTCAGTGCTAATTTGTTCAAGCATATCACAGTCCCCCACCCTGATTTCTATACCTACATTGTCCCTCTCTATAGTGAACACAGATACAAAGCATTCATTTAAAAATTAAACATATATTTACAGGTGCCAAAGGCATATGCATTGGTTGTACATTTGTGCCACCTGTGTGTCTTCCAAACGTCTTTATCATTCTTTCTCTACCATGATGTCCAGGTGCAATCCCGACACTCACAGCTGAGGTGGAGGCAGCCTGCTGACTGCTGTGCCCTGTTGACTGTGATGACTTTGGCGGGTGTCATCTGGTGGTCTGAGGCCTTGAGGACCCTGGCCTGCTTAAGGGTTTCCTGTTCAGGTGCAGGTTCACCTCCTTGTCCTGACCTGTTGGAGGTGAAGGGTCACTAGCAGAGGGGAGGTGGAGAGGCAGGGCACCATTGGAGTGTCCTGGGATGAAGCCCCTGGGATCCTGGCTGCCACTCTTGCTTCCAGTGGGTGCCTCATGGCACCTCCCTGATTCCTTGAGGAGAAGGGACACCTGGAGGGGGTCGAGGTGCCCAGTCCCGCTCTCACCTGGCCACTGCTGCACTGCACCCATGGCTAAAGTGACGGAGTGCAGGTCAAAGCACATATCCAGCAGACACTGTGGATGCTGCTGGACCTGGGTCTCCAAGGCAGCTGCCACCCTGTCCATGGAGGCAGCCAAGCACTCGCATGCCGGAGTCACAACATCAGACAGAACGTGGACTGACTCCTCCAGCCTTCGGTCCAGTCTGCGCATGGCCTCTGGCATCTCTGTCTGATGTTCCCCTGTCTGTCTCTGTATCTCCATCGGGTCTCTTATGGCCAAGTTTAGAGGCTCATCATCTGCATGGGGCTGAGCAGGGGCCTGGTCTCCAGCTCTCCTCCGAGTAGCAGAGACCTCGGCTGTCACTTCCTCTGCCAGCTGTGGACCCATGTCTGTGATGGTCACCAGATTGTGACCCTGAACCTATTGTAAAACATGCACCCACCGAGGTGACAGTATCTGCTCGGGTGGAGGGTGCAGGTGAATCTCGTGATGGTGAATCCTCTGAGGCTTTGGAGGCATCCTCCTCAGAGGGTTTGGACATGGAGCTGTGGCTGGTCTCTGTTGTCAGCCTCCCCCTTTTTGTGCTTGTAACTAAAATGGAGAAATGGAGGATTTAGTGGATGCCTAAACAGGTTCCTTAAATAAAGCAATGTGTTATTCTGTGGGTGCAGCTGACAACTGAAGACTGGAGGCATCCTTACTGGCTTCCTGGGAGAGTCCTATCTCTCCTTTAGCACAAGCACAGTCCTGCTCCTCCCTGACTAGCTCAGTGACCTCCTCCTCATACAGGGTGGAAATCGAATGTCTGGAATGCCGTCTCTGATCTTTGTCTGCTCCCTCTTATTGTGGGCATTTTTATCCTGCAGACAGACACAAGGATTGATTGTCATCCCAATGGGTGCATGAGCAGTTTAGGAGCATGCATGCCTAT
The DNA here is from genome assembly GCF_017639515.1 of Carcharodon carcharias. Taxonomy (NCBI): domain Eukaryota; kingdom Metazoa; phylum Chordata; class Chondrichthyes; order Lamniformes; family Lamnidae; genus Carcharodon; species Carcharodon carcharias. Next base: position 50,134 of record NW_024470545.1, read on the forward strand.
GTCAGCTGCTGAGCCCAAGCAGGGTGTCCTGCAACTGATAGAAGATTGAGCGCATGAAGTGAGTGGCAAACATTCAGTGCACACATCCCATCTTCTACTGAGTCCTGCAACCCAAACTCCTGCCCGACATCCCTCTGCACTCCCACCCTTACACTGCCTGACGCCCTTACGAGTGTCACTTTGCAGTGAGGAGATGGTGCCACTTATCCTGGTGGAGACCAGCAGATTGTTCATCCTTGTTCGACACTGCAGACGGTTCTCCTGTGGACTCCACGGATGCTAATTACCTCCACTGCGACCTCTGCCCAGGCCACCATGGTCAGATAAGGGGGCCTCCTGCTGCCATCCCTGGGAACCAGCACCTCCCCCCTTTTCTGAATGGCCTGGAGGAGAGTCTGCAAGGGAGCCTCATTGAACTGAGGGGCCACACGATGTCTTCTCTGTGACTTTCTGGCCTCAGCAGAATCTGGAATGTCAGCCAGACTGAAGCTTCCGGTCTGCAGTGAAGCTGCCTGGGTGCGCTCTCAGTATGGTGCCCAGACCTTCGACCCCCCCCAAGGTAGCAACGGGCACAGCAACTCCCTGCCCGCCCCACCGCGAGATTGGGTGAGCTCCTCGAGAATGCACATGGAATGAGCTGAACAGTGGGAGATCACACATTGTCAGCCTTCCTGCCTCTCCCAGTGGAAATCTCTCTCTCCTCCGCGCCCACCACCAAATTCAACTCCAGAAAGGAAGATTCCGACCTTTGTCTCTACCAAAACCTGTTGATCATTTTGAACACTTTCATTAAATCTCCCCCTCACCTTTATCCACTCCTTGATGTGTGCTGTATGACACTTTGGAGGGATAACACCCCTGGGTGTTACTTCGAGTGAAGCTGAGGAGGTGAAAACACTGGAATCATTTAAGACATAACTGAAGTGAGGCTGGGATCTGTCTGCAATTGAGATAGCTGTCATCATCCTCCACTATGAAACGTGTGCGTTCCTGATCAAACACGTAGGGTTAATGGCAGAGTTTGAATCAGGAGTGAGAGGTGCAGTCACAGGCTGCAAGACCAATGGCTGGAAGAGCAGCCCAGAAACCCCAACTTGAGTCACAGGGTTCAGGGAAAGAGCGGGCTATAATTTCTCCGGGGTGGGGAGGTGGGTACTGTGAACATTGGAAAGTTCTACAAACTAAACCTTTCTCTGGATTTTGTCAAAGCACGATTGGGAATGCTGTGCATAAAATAAAGATATTGGGCAATAAGCTGCCTTTCTCTCAAATGATCAAATCCCCGTTGCATTGTCTTCACACTTGGTTAGAATTCATACCTAATTGAGACTGCATTCGCTATAATACAACACAACCAAAACAGGCTTAATCAGTAGAGATAAGCATTACATAGAATAGAGGCCATCTGACTAAACCACTCCAAACCACTGCTAATGCTCCATTCTAGCCTATTCCCAATTCCCTTTCTCACTCTATCAATAACTCCTCCTATTCCCTTTTCTCTCATTTGTTTATCCAGCTTCCTCATAAATGCATCAATGCTATTCTCCTCAACCGAATGTTGGGAGTGAGTTCCACGTTCTCCCCACTCTCTGGGTAAAGACTTTTCTCCTGAATTCCCCATTGGATTTATTAGCAACTGTCATATATTAATGGCCCCCAGTGCTGGTCTCACCTACAAATGGGAACATCTTCCCTCCATCTACTCTATCAAACCCTTTGATAATTTAAATGGTTACCAGAGTCACCTCTCAACACTAGCTGGTCCCACCATTCAGTGAGATCCTGACCGATCTGTAACCTAACACTATCCACCCACTTTGGCTCTATATTCCTTGATACCTTTGGTTAAGAAAAACCTACTGACCTCAGGTTTGAAATGATTAATTGAAACACAGCATCTACCACTTTTTGAGGGATAGAGTTCCACACTTCTACCACCCTTTGTGTTAGCAAGTGTTTCTAAACTTCTCTGCTCACTGGACTGGCTCTGAGTTTAAAGTTGTCATTGTTTCTCTCTCTCTACCCTCTCAATTCCTTTCAAAATCTTAAAAACCTCAATCAAATCACCCCTTGATCTTCTGTATTCCACAGTATACAAGCCTAGTTTATGTAGTCTCCCTGGTAATGTAACCCTTGGATGCCTGGTAACTTTCTGGTGAATCCACATTGCACTCCTTCAAAGGCCCCTGTATCTATCCTAAGATGTGGTGTCCAGAAGTGTACCCAGTGCTCCTGAGGTGAACTAAACAAGGCTCTATATAGCTGTAGAAAAACCTCCCTTTGTATTGTAGCCTCTAGTAACATACGTTAATATTCCATTACAAAAACAGAAACAGAAATACCTGGAAAAACTCAGCAGGTCTGGCAGCATCGTTAGAGGAGAGCACAGTTAATGTTTCGAGTCTCGAAATGTCAACTGTGTTTTCCTCCGCCGATGCTGCCAGACCTGCTGAGTTTTTCCAGATATTTCTGTTTCTGTTTTTGTTTTGGATTTCAAGCATCCACAGTTTTTTTTTACTTTCAATATTCCATTAGCCCTTTTGATTATATTTTGTACCTGATTTACATTTTAGAGATCAGTTTGTGTGGCCCTCTCAACACCTTCTCTATTGCTAGCCAGTTTGATCTCTCCTTTGCAAAGAGACCGCACAAACGTGACGGGCTGAATGGCCTCCTTCAGTGCTGTATGATTCCAGCAAGAACAAGCCTGAAAGTGAGTTGCTGGTGGTTTTCGTCTGTCTCATTAGTTAGATATTAAATGTACAATGAGCTCCTTTGGGGAGTAAGGTTACATTTGTATTTGGAGAGCACCTGGGCCGCAATAGAAACCGGTGTGACTCAAAAAGTTCATGAATAAATCAGCACCCTGACAATACACGGCTGGATACAGGTGGGAGGGGTGAAGGGCCAGGCAAACAGAGGAACAGTCCCTGCATGAAAATCAGATGGTGGAAAACTATCATTTATATCATTTAATTTCTTGTAAACGTATTTTCATTCGGTTGTTTGGGTGGGGGAGGTGTGGGGTGGGGGCGGGGGGGTGGTGGGGGGTGTTGGTGGTCGAGGAGAACTTGTGGGATTTGTTGGGAGGAGGGAGGCAAAGCAAAGACTAGTATTTAACTGAGTGAAATGTGGTGTTATTGCAGTGCGGTGAGAGCCAGCCTGTGAATAAAGGGAGGGTGCGGAGGCTGGTCGCCAAGTCTCGGTAACGCTGTTGGCCACAGGCTGTGACACACAGGCAAACATACACAGAGAGGCTCCGACACCTCGATCTCACCTCGCTGTAAACCCAGCCTCATAACGTGAAACCGGGGTAGCAGGGTCGCCAGCAGAGGAAAGTGTGTGTGTCAGGAAGTCCGTGTTTGTGAAAATGTCGAACTAGTGAAGGTCAGTAACCCCACCCCCACCGTTAAAATTCACCTTTCATTAAACGGAAACCTGCCTGTTAACTGGGAGCAGAACCAATGCGCCAACTTCATGGATATTGACACATTTTCTGAAGAGCAAGTGAGGTGTTAATTAATCTGTCTGACAATCTGCCTGTTTATCCAGGGCCCCAGATGCAGGGAGCTCCTGTACCATAAACACACAGATCAGGGCAGGGGGAGGAGAGGGGTTGGAGAGGGGTTGGGGAGGGGTTGGGGACCGAGCAAACCTGTTGTGAATTTCCCACATCCACTCGGCGACTGCACTCTAACCAGCGACTTTTTATCTTTTGTTGTGCAGCTGAGGAATGAGTTTCTATCTCTACACCCTGCTGTACCACAGAAAAGTTCTCAGAGGCTGCGAGTGTTAGAGCAGCGGAACATCGCTGACCCGAATCAGGGACAGCGGCTGGACGGCTTTTCAGTGAGTAACATTATCGTTGACATTCTCTTATCTTTAATCTGCTGCCGTGTCCTAACTCACACCCAAGTCCCGTCCACCCATCACCCCTCTGCTGCCTGACTGGCTCCCAATCCAGGAACACCTTGTTAAAATTCCCACCTTTATTTTCAAATCCTTCCAGAGTCTCACCCCTCCCTATCTCTGTAACCTTTACCAGCCTCTACACCCCTCCCTATCTCTGTAACCTTTACCAGCCTCTACACCCCTCCCTATCTCTGTAACCTCCTCCAGCCCCTACACCCCTCCCTATCTCTGTAACCTTTACCAGCCTCTACACCCCTCCCTATCTCTGTAACCTTTACCAGCCTCTACACCCCTCCCTATCTCTGTAACCTTTACCAGCCTCTACACCCCTCCCTATCTCTGTAACCTTTACCAGCCTCTACAACCCTCCCTATCTCTGTAACCTCCTCCAGCCCCCTACACCCCTCCCTATCTCTATAACCTCCTCCAGCCCCTACACCCCTCCCTATCTCTGTAACCTCCTCCAGCCCCCTACACCCCTCCCTATCTCTGTAACCTTTACCAGCCTCTACACCCCTCCCTATCTCTGTAACCTCCTCCATCCCTCATCACCCTCCCTATCTCTGTAACCTCCTCCAGCCCCTACACCCCTCCCTATCTCTGTAACCTTTACCAGCCTCTACAACCCTCCCTATCTCTGTAACCTCCTCCAGCCCCCTACACCCCTCCCTATCTCTGTAACCTCCTCCAGCCCCCTACACCCCTCCCTATCTCTGTAACCTTTACCAGCCTCTACACCCCTCCCTATCTCTGTAACCTCCTCCATCCCTCATCACCCTCCCTATCTCTGTAACCTCCTCCAGCCCCTACACCCCTCCCTATCTCCGTAACCTCCTCCAGCCCCTACACGCCTCCCTATCTCTGTAACCTCCTCCAGCCTCTACACCCCTCCCTATCTCTGTAACCTTTACCAGCCTCTACAACCCTCCCTATCTCTGTAACCTCCTCCAGC